>NC_032089.1:158544-417692 GCF_000182965.3 Candida albicans SC5314
TCTTCTCTGTTTTGTCTTTGCCCCACTTCAATAACCATAAAATAATACCAAATTTATATAAATTCTCCCAATTAAATCTATCTTGATCAAAAAAAATTTCCTTCCTCTCTTTTCTTCTTTCTTTCACAAACATCTTCTCTTATCAAAATTCTTATCCTTTATCTTTGGTGATTAGCCATCATGTCTGATGAAAATGAAATAACTCCATTACTCCCATTTACATCTCATCGATCTCGAAGATCAAGTAAATGTTCCGAAATCGATGAAAATGAAATTGTATCATACGTTCAACAACGAAGACAATCAATAGCTTCAGTTGGTCATGATAAAATTCCAAAATCATTTGCTTTACCAGTTACAACTGCTGCAACTGGTGTGACCTCTGGTGGTGTTGGTGTTGTCACTGGTGGTGGTACCAGTGGTGTCGCGTCGCCACGTTTAGCTCGATCAATTTCTCGAAGTTCATTAATTTCAGGAAAATCTTATTCTATTAATGATATTATTGAAATTCATCAACAAGAAATTGATCCTGAACCGAAAACAACGATTCTCAATGAAATTAAAGTCATTATCAAATATTCATTACCTTTAATTGTCACTTTTCTATTACAATATTCATTAACAGTAGCATCAGTATTTTCTGTTGGGAGATTAGGTTCAACCGAATTAGCTGCAGTTAGTTTGAGTTCCATGACAGCTAATATTAGTGGATATGCTATAATTCAAGGTGTTTCTACTTGTTTGGATACTTTATGTGCTCAAGCTTTTGGAAGAAAAGATTATAATTCCGTTGGAGTTCATTTCATAAGGTGCAATTATTTATTATTATTACTTTATATCCCCATGGCGATATTTTGGGTTTTCGGAGCTGAACCATTGTTAGTCACAATTATTGGTCAAGATTCCATTGCCATGTGTCAATTGGCTGGAAAATATCTTCGAATATTGACGATAGGATTACCTGGGTTTATATTATTTGAAAATGCTAAACATTTTTTACAAACTCAAGGAATTTTCCATGCATCAACTTTAGTATTGATTATATGTGCTCCATTGAATGCATTTCTTAATTATTTATTAGTATGGAATAAATCAATTGGATTAGGTTTTATTGGTGCTCCTATATCAGTAGTAATTACTAATTGGATCATGTGTTTCATGTTATATGGCTACATTTTTTGTATTGATGGTTATCAATGTTGGCCTCAACGTGAATATCGCAAACTTTATCATAAGATTTTTTTCAAACATTGGAATAAAATGATTAAACTTTCTGTTCCTGGAGTACTTATGGTAGAAGCAGAATGGTTAGCATTTGAAATCATAACTTTCCAAGCTGCTAAATTTGGTACCGAAGTATTAGCTGCTCAATCAATTATAAGTACCACTTGTGTCATATTTTATCAAATCCCCTTTGCCTTGTCAATAGCTGCTGGAACCAGAATTGCCTGGTACATTGGTGCTGCTTCAGAAACAGCAGCCAAAAAATCCACTTATGCAGTATTATACGCTGCTACATTTATTGGTTTGTTCAATTGTGGGTTCATGTTAACTTTCCGTCATAGTTTAGCATCATTATATACTGAAGATAATGCTGTTATTGAATTGTCTGCTAAAGTATTAATTGTGGGATCAATTTATCAAATTAATGATTGTTTATCATGTGCCACGGCAGGTGTATTACGTGGCCAAGGACGACAAATGATTGGAGGAATTGTTAATTTAATTGGTTATTATTTAATTGCATTACCATTTGCTTATACTTTGGCATTTATTTTCCAATTTGGATTATTAGGTTTATGGTTTGGAATGATTATTGCCTTGATTTTCGTTTCATTTACACAAACTTTTTTTGTCATTTCTAGTAATTGGCAAAAAATCATTGATGATTGTATTGAAGAAGCAATCATAGAAGATGGGAATTTAAATATTGATGCTCATTCAATATTACCTAGTATGAGTAATTCAATTGTTGTGTAATAAAAGCCCAAAAAAGAGATTGGTTGTGGTGGTTTTGATGTGTTGCCAAAAAGAAAAAAACCACCACCAGTTAACAAAAAACAATATAGAGAAAAAGAATAAGTTGTTTTATAAAATGTATATTTATAATTATGTTTAACCATAGCATCTATACGTCTATGTATATGAAAGGTAAACAGGGTATGAATTGGATGGAATAACGTTAAGGTTAGTAATCAACTTTTTTTTTGATATATATCTATAATACAGAACTAGTTTTCAAAATGAATCAAACAGCAAAACAAAAACAAAAACAGAAACAGGACAAGACAAGACAAATAAAATCATTAAAAAATAAAAACAAATAGAAGAATAGAATAAGAAGGAAAATGTATTTCATAAGATATCAATCAATTCAAAGCACCAACTCTAGGTAGATCACATTCTATGACCACCCAATTGTAATAATGATTTAGCAACACTAAATTTATTAGGTGTGGTAAATTGTTGATTACTTAATGGGGATGAAGTAAGAATATCCTGTTGTTTTGAAGGACTATTAATGTCTTCATTATCATCTTCTTCGTTACTGTTTTTGATTTCTTGAGTGATTTCTTCTTGTTCGACATCATACTCAGTCTTTTCTTCATCAATGGTGGCATTTTGATCTATAGTTGTGTTACTAATTGTAGTGTTTTGAATAATTGTTATGTCATTATCTTCATCAATAGTTGTTTCATCATTACCATAAGTATTACTATTGTTGTTATTGTTGTTGTTATTGTTATTGGTAACTAATGGAGCAGCATTATTAAATGATCTTTGAAACAGAAATTGTTTCGATGCATTATTTGCTCTTCTAATTGGGGTTTTCAATATTTTGTTGATTGATGGTAATGCAGTATTGGTAGCGTCAAGACTTGAATAAAATGAATTTTGTGCGTGGTTGGTGTTTCTGTTACTTGGAACTTCGTTAGTTGTACGATCAACAGTTATTGATGGTAATCTAGTGGTTCCAACATTAGTAGTACTGTTTTGTGATGATTCTTGTTCTTGACTGGTTGGATAGAATGTAAAAAATGACATACTTTGGCCATTACCAGCACCACCAGTTACAGTACCTTGAGAGGAAGGAGTACTCATATTATTAAATGAATGAGTAGTACCATTAGTAGCAGTGATATCTAAATTATTAGTATATTTTGATTGGTTAGTGACATGGGTGGTATTGTTTTGACTTAAAGGTAATTTCTTTTGATTTGAACAATAATAAATTGAATCTTTCTTAATTTGAAACAATTTAAGTTTGGAGGGTTTATTAATTTTGGTATTTTTAGTACGTGAACTGGCAACTTTATTTAAAGTTGATGTAGCACTATTAGTTGGTTTAGTAATATTTTTCAACAATTTAGTTTTGTTGAATCTTGGTGTAGCATTTAAATTGACATTGATAGAATGGGAGTAGTAATTGCTAGTGCGTACTTGTTCTGGTGGTGTGGGTAATGACGCGGTTGAAGATTTGACCATGTGATTGTTATTGGTGGGGTTTGGTGATTCATAAGCAGAAACCGGTGAAGATCTATTTGAAGTTGGAGGACTTTCAAGTGATCCCAATATTGAGTTAAGTTTAATTGCCATTGATTTATGACCATTGGTTTTATGGATTTTATGGTTGTAACTATTAATGTTGTTGTTGTTATTGTTGTTGTAGTACTTTGTGGTTTTGAGGCGGGTTTGTTTGTTCTGTTGAACTTTATAAAGGGCCAATTGCAATTTTAATTTCAATTTTGTAGCAGCCAAACCAATTGTATCATTTTTAAACGCGTCATCGGTGGATTGAAGTTTCAAATTTGAAGGAGATGACGACGACGACGATGACGACAGTGGTTTATTTGATAAGGTCGATCTATAATCAGAAAAACTGACAGCACGTAATGGAGAAAACTTTTTATTCAAGCTAGTTGCTGAATGAGCAATTGAAAAGGATTTTGTTATTAAATCAGGTTGTCTAATCCTCAGATGTGAAGGACTAAACAATTTTGATTTAGGTTTGTTTGAATTGTATAATGTTGGGAGTTTCTTGTCTTTGGAAGGAGTATTTGAAGGAGATGAATTCAAATGACTATCCTTGATTGTTGATAATGCAATTCTATTAGTTGTTAATGACATGTTTTTTTTTGAGTAATGACTAAAAAATAAGGACGTGACGGGTAATTACTTTTTGGTGGTAAATGTGTAATATTCTTCTCTACACTTCAATTGACGTGTAAATGTGTATTAATTGAAGTGGTGTGGTGGGTGTGGTGGAAACGTTAGAAGAAGAAGATGTAGAAGAAGAAACAACAGTCAAAGTTGGTGAATGAAGAAAGGAGGAAATAGAATAGAATGAAAATAAAAAATTCAATTGAAAAATAACAGGACTGTTCTTTTTTTTAATTCGGGTACTTTGTAAGTATTATTATAATAATAATAACAAACAAACAGACTAGTAATTATACCACACAAGAAGAATGAAGAATGAAGAAAGAAGAATCAAGGAAAGAAATTAGTCAAAAATTTTTCGTTCTTGTTGTTTT
This sequence comes from Candida albicans SC5314, assembly GCF_000182965.3. Lineage (NCBI taxonomy): Eukaryota > Fungi > Ascomycota > Pichiomycetes > Serinales > Debaryomycetaceae > Candida > Candida albicans. Next base: position 163,080 of record NC_032089.1, read on the forward strand.
CAAATTTGGTGTTTTTGGTGTTTTTGAATTTTGTTTTTTTTTTTTGGTGTTTTTGTTCCACCTTTTCTCTTTATTTACTTAGTAGTAGTAAGAATAGTAGTAATAGTAGTGTGTGTAGTTTTATTTTTGAGGCACAATCTTTTTTCAAGAGGGTGTCAATACCAATTACCGCTTTAGGCATTGTTCAAAACAAATAATAAATCAACTTTATGCACACACACACGTAGACACACATAATACATTTCCACCAGAATATCTTACTTCTTGCCAATAAATTATTGAATTACTCTCACAACCATTTAGATCATTTTCAATTTGACAGCAATTGTCACCACCACCACTTCCAAGAAAATACCCAGTCAAAGAAGGAATGTTATGCAACCCTTAAGGATCGCATTCAATTCACTTTGAACCTGAAAGGGTGTCAAGTAGAAAGTACTGGCAACGTAGAGAGTTCTTACAATTGAATATGTCTAACGTATCATTTAGTTGATTGTTAGGTAGATGTGTTTTAAATTTCTTGTTTCTTGATTACACTAATTTATTCACATATCCACCTCACACGTCAATATTATTTTGTAATCGTTTGAGTCTTTTCTAGACAGAGACAGTTCTTGTCAAACTAAATGTACTCAAATCAATCAACTATAATTTAATTACTACACTTGGTTTAACAGTAAATATTTTGATTAGTATAGTTTTTGGAAACAAGGTTTCAGCTAATTAATGTATTAACTATATTAAAAAAACTATCTATCAATCTAAAAAGACCTTACATTTGTTTACCTCCTTTTTCTTCTTTCCTTTTCTGACTTGATTAATTTTCCATCCTTTATGTTCGTATTATTCTTCTAACCATTGCAAAGCACGCGCTTATATCTTTCTCTCTCTCTCTCGTTCTCATTCTCGCGCGAGAGTTATTATTACTTTGTTTACTTCGGCGTGTGATGTTTTTTTTGCGTCGCGGTCGCTCGTTCGCTCCGCAAAATTATCATCACCAACCTCAAAAACACGCTTTTACAAAATGTGATTGTCTTTTACACAATAACAACACAAAACCTAATACACTTTTCGTTGTTAGTTAATCTACAACAACTACCACTACAAGAACACCCTTTTTCAAACCCTTAACTGTATTAACTACTATTACTATTGCTTGGCCTCCCCAACAATAGAAATGTAGAATAACTACATTAATATAGATTTCTAAATTTCGTGTCTAAATTGTAACAAAGGTTTGAAAAGAGTTGTTTCATTATATTAACCAATGAACTATTAATATTACTCGTCTAATTGAATACGTTTCATTGGCAAAAAGAAGGGGGAAGTGGGTGGCTGAGCTAAGTTAGCAACATTCTATCAATCTATTTTATTTAGCTTATTTTTTTCTAACAGTAGACTAAACTAGTGGTATGGTTTATGGGGGGCTAGTACAGTTTCCATTTATTCATCAAGAAAAAAAAAGACAAGTGATCGACCCATTTGATTGGCGAATTGAATCAGAAGTCCCTCGTTTTCTTTCTCTTTTTCTTTATATTTTGAAAACTGATATTGATTTGATTCCCATATTAAGCTATGGCCTTTTTCACAGTATACTGTGTTCAAGCAAACACTAGTAGTTTTTTACTGGATAACCCAATATTGAAGAAGAGCTATTATTGTTTATTATTTGTCTATTTGTAGAATTTATGAGATTTAATTCTTATGCCGCAAAATTGAAAAAAAAAACTAAAATTGCACATAAATCTTGGCCGATCCGAAAAAAAAATTATTTACGTGACCCCCCAAAAAAAAGCTACGCAGGCGAATCATACAAACCATGCCCAAAAATATAATATCTGAGATTGAAGTGCTAGTACTTATATATAATGAAATAAAATATTTGCTGGCTGTTACTATAATTAGAGTAGAAAAAATTGTGGCAAATTTTTGAAATGAGGCGGTGGAGGAAGAGAATGAAGTTGGTGGAGGAGGACAAAAAAGATTTAGGGAACGAGGTTGAAGATCGCGGTATTTTAACTGACACATTTATGAATGATCAGGTAGCGTGAGGCGAGAAAGTGAAGATGAATTTTTGGTCCCAAATCGAAAAAAAAAAAATTTTGAATTGTTTACAAATTGTAAATAATTACACGCCCATAAAATTGCAGCCAAAATGTTGAGCTTACGTAACGTGTCCTAATTAGGAAACTGTAAAGACGCGAAAAAAAAAACTTCAATGTAAAAATACAAACAATTACTCTCACATACATAGTACGTAGGCTAAAAATATAACAAGCTAAACCCAGTAGCATCATTGAATTTCATGAAACAAAATTCTAAAAAAAGACCAATTAAATCATTATACGAGTTATTTGATGTTTTTTTCTGTCACAGATGCGTGTTTAGAGAAAGAAAGTAGACTAGAGTTACAATACGCTTTGCAATTCAATTAGAAATGTAACAACCATAACCATTATGGTGTTGGCTGGAGTTGTTTCCTACTTGGACAGACATGTACCAATATATTACCTGGTTGATAATCTTTAGAAATTGTTGATCTTGATAAGAGCATTATGAAATTGTTTACAAATTATCTTAAAAAGAAGATTTAACATTAGACAATGAGATTTTGAAACATTCATGAAGTTGTAGTAGTTCTTACATGATAGTTGATACTCTAAACCCAAAAGAATTGCACTTGAGTTTGTCAATATTGTTGTTCTTGTTTATAGTCTACGTTTCTTTCTTATTTCTAATTGTTTTGTTTTTTGCTAAAATGAAAATTAGCTGAAATGTGTCTCAAACTTTTGCTGTTGCTGTTGTTATTGTTCAAGGGTTTTTCTTTGTGTTTCGTATTTCTTGAAAATTTCTGACTTTGTTCAGTTTTTCTCTTTTTTTTTTGATTGTTATTATTTTCCATGAAAGAAGAATCAAGGATATTTATGCAAACTTTCTTGAAATTTATTATTCCAAATCAACTTATCTTTTGATTAATTTGATAACTAATATCACCAACTTCTCATCAGAACATATCATTCCAGTCTATTCTTTTACACGCTTAATTCTAACACACAGTAACTCAAGTAACCCATGTCATCATTCTATTTTAGGAAACACGAATAATAAGAAAAAAAGTCAACAATATAATTTCAACGAAAGATTAAATCGATTACTAAATTGAAAAATAAAAAAGAAGAAGGAAGGAAATATAATTACACAATTGCAATAGACGATGATGTTGATGAATGTTTTTTTTTTCGTCTTTGTGTGGCGATCCAATACCAAATTAGGAAACCATACACAATAGAAAGAGAGAAGAATACGTAAATATCAACAACAACCAAAAACCAAAACCAAAACCAAGAACTTGAATATCGCAATATTATTTTTAGCACTTACTATTATTCAATATGAGAAGATTATTCATAAAAAGAGAGACTGTTGCTATTAAATTTTCTGTACATATTAGAAAGACAAAGCAAAAATAAACTAAATCGTGTAATATAGAATTTAGTGAACAACTATGAGAAATGGATGAAGTTATTTACCGAGTGCTGAGCTATTTAAATTCAACTTGGCTTATTGTATTCCTTTTTTAGACTATTTGAATATGTGGTAGATATTTGCTCATGAATAGATTTAAGGATTCAACTCAATTGCAGAATTTGTGAAAGCTTTCAAAATACGACTAATCATCTTTAGGACAAACAAATCTTTCTTGATTCCATTCTACAATTGAAATATAGCTCTGCCGATTACATTTGATACTTTTTTTTTCTTATTCTACAAAGATTTTATATTCAGGATTGACTTGGTTATAGTTTCCTCTTGAGATGTATAAGCCATGTAATCGTGTATAACTGCACAAATTTAGGGGTTATCAGCTTGACGAAGAATATCCCTTTCTTACAAATTTGGTGAACGAAATGATTTTATAAAGTAATAAATAATTGCTCGGTGTCAAAAATAGCAAAGATATCTTCAATTTTACTTTCATTTTACCAAATCCTCAAACATGTCAACGCCAACAACGCCAACGACAACGATAGCAACGACAACAACGACAACAACTCCTCCTGATTTAGATGTGAAAGAGCTCTGGAAGCCATTATTAGATGTCATTATAAGAACTATTGAAGACGAACAAAGATACATCATAAGAGATGTATGTGATTACGTTCCAAATTTAACAATCAAAAACTACCAAAAGAAGCATTTGTCATATTTTCATGGCCTTCGTTCATTTTTTAAAGGGAGAGATTTTGACGAGGTTGCTAAATTCATTCGTCTTCCTCAAGATCCAAATGAATCCCCACAAGAATCGTGGCCCGAAAGAATTAATACCCTTGTCTTTGATGTGTTATCCTTGACTGCTCCTGATTTTTATTACCAATTCCAAGATGATAAATCAGGACAAGTAAATCTTTATAATTTAATGATTACAACAGGATATGTGGTTCCAGAATACCTCGCAAGAAATGAATTGAATAAACTCACTTATTCTCCTCGTATGAATTTTTCACGATTCCAACGTAAAGTGACGGAGGTTACATCATTAGCAAGGAGAAGTAATTATCCTGTTAAAGATAGAGATGTTGTAATGACAATAATTGGTAATATGCATAAATCACCATCTACAGTAGAAATTGCTTTAACTGCTTATAGATTAAAGAAATATGAAAGCTTGCTGGTTTTTTTTGTATTTCTTAAAAAAACTAGAGAATACGGAACAAGTGCAACAGTACTTAGTGTTATTCAATAGAAATTAATCTAGTATATAAAGATATTTGATTGTAAAGGTTAAGTATTTCGTCAGTAGAGCTTTAAGAAAAAAGATTCTATATATACAGTAAATTATACAATTCTAAAGTATTACATCGTGTGAAATTATTTAAAGATCTGAAAAGCTTTTGAAGACGTTCAGGTCTTGTTTTGAAATTTCCATTATTCTTTCCTTTTGAATGTTATATTTTTATAAAATTTAGGGAAATATTTACACCCAAAATCTTAACCAACACCATTCCACTCTAATGAATCTTTCTTTGGCTCACATCTCAGTTACAACATCTTAATTAACAAGAAATAGCTATTAAAAACACCAAAATTAAACTCTCTTTATTAATCAAAAACTGTTACCAACGTATTCCCATCAATATCAACTCTGTTCAACTTGGATGAGTCACGTGGATTGAAATAGATACACTACTCCTAGTTGATGAATAGGAATTGAGCCGAGGGAGGCGAGAGTAAGAAATCTCACTTTGTTACGTCTTTTTTTGTTTTCTCCCTTCCCAACTGGATTATCATTTATTAGTAATACTGATAAGCAAAATATCAAAAATTATACATATATATATACATATCCACAACAAACATTGATAGACCTTGTTATTATTTCAATTTAATTATACTGAGTACTCATATTATCTACTATTAGTCAATTAACAATACAAATCAAACATTAATACAATATGTCATTAAGATCTAAATTATCATCATTACGAGAATATCTTACTCCTATCAATCATAATTCCAATTTTGTTACTACGGGAGAAATTAGTCCTGAAGAATTTGTTAAAGCTGGTGATTATTTAGTTTATAAATTCCCAACGTGGCAATGGGGTAATGATTGTCCTAAAAATTTACAAAAATCATTTTTACCACCAGATAAACAATATCTTGTAACGAGACATGTTCCTAGTTATCAAAGAGCATCTAATTATCTTACTGGTGAAGATAAAAAAGGTGCAAACCCAGAAGAAGACGATGAGGAAGAGGAAGAGGAGGACGAAGAAGGGTGGGTGAAATCAAAAAAAATTCATAAAGTGATTGATGATACACATGACTCGCAAATTAATAAAGGTGAAGAAATTAATGACATTGATGATTTTATTGATGAAAATGCTGAAGAACAAGAACATGATCAAATTGGAGACCATGAATTAGATGATGATGAATTTGATGATTTGGATATAATCAATGATTCCAAAAATAATAAATTACGAAGATTTGATTTATATATCACTTATTCAACTTCTTATCGAGTTCCTAAATTATATTTAGTAGGGTTTGATTCTAATGGTATTCCATTATTACCACAACAAATGTTTGAAGATATAAATTCTGATTATAAAGATAAAACCGCCACCATTGAGAATTTACCGGTTGCTCATAATACAACTTCAGTATCAATACATCCTTGTAAACATTCTTCAGTTATGAAAGTCCTTATGAAACATTCAAAATTGAATAAGAAAAATTTGCAACAAAAGGATGAGAGTCTAAGTGATGATTTGAGTAAGTTATCAGTAAATGAGAAAAAAACACAGGATGAACATTCACAAATAAATAATGATGATAAAGAAGAAGAAGAAGAAGGTATCAGGGTTGATCATTATTTGATTATATTTTTGAAATTTATTGCTAGTGTCACTCCAGGTATTGAATACGATTATACGATGGATGCCTTATGATTTAGAGCATAGCCTTTTCACACCACCTTTTTTGTTTCTTTTCTTTTTTTGTATTTTATGGTATACAATTGTAGTTGGTAATATTATAAATATTTGGTAATAATACAAGTCTTTTCTTATTCTATCTTGTTTGAGCTTAAAATATCTGAAGATATATTGCGTGATATAAGGAATACAAAAAGTAAATGGGGCCAACTTTTCAAATTCGGCAATAGTTGAATTGCTTAATTAAATACGTAAATCTATGCTTGTCGTATGGAAATAATTGGTACCTACAGAAATTTAGTAAACCTATTTGGTTTTCAGGGATTCTGTTTAAAAATTTATCATTTCCTTCTTTTTGCAAAGGATTTTAAAGTTTCAAAAAAAAATTTCTCTTTATTTATTTTTTTCCATTGCTTTTTGTTCTTCTTTTCTTTTGTACCCAACAGCAACAATAATAACAACAATAACAACACAATCAAGACAAACTTTATCTTAAATCTTCTAATTTTTTTTTTGAAAACCTTCTTTTTATTTTTGAATAGAATTACTTAATTTATTGCCATTGCTATTTCAACATTCATAGATACCCCCCTTTATCATATTAGTTTTCATACATTTTTTCAATTTAAACTTCAAACATGTCAGGTTTGAAAAATAGAAAATCCACTATTAATAAGGACCAAAATGCAAAAAAAACATCTTCATCGAAAGTTGCCGATAAGAATGAATTGAAAGATCCGGTAGAAACAACTTCATTTGACACTGAAGACAAAATCACAAAACCAATTTTACAAGATGAACCTCAAAAACATCATCACCACCATCACCCTCATCATGAACACGACCACGATGACAAAGAATCAACATCAATGTCAAGAACCGATTCACTTCAAAAAAAGACTCATAGTAAAAAATTAAAGCATCATCAGAAAAAGAAATTGTCAGAATCAAGACGAGTTATGTTTATATTTGGTGCATTGATTGGATTAATATTAGCAGCATTATTCACCACCAATTCTGAATCATTTACTAAAGATCTTGATAAATTGGTCAATCTTGATCAATTTAGTGATATTTTCGATGATTGGAAAGATTTGAAAAATTTGAAAGGATTATTACCTAATGGAATTCAATCATTTTTACAAGATAAAGGGGTTAACACTCAAGATGATGGATTCAATGGATCAGCTGAATCATTTAGTGTTGGATTAAGACTTGAAAATCTGAAAAATTTCACAGCTGACCATAATGTAGTTATGGTCCCTGGGGTGATTTCTACTGGGTTAGAATCTTGGGGGACCACCACTACGGGGGATTGTCCCTCAATTGGTCATTTCCGGAAAAGATTATGGGGATCATTTTATATGTTAAGAACTATGGTTTTAGATAAAACTTGTTGGCTTAGACATATCATGTTGGATACCACTACTGGATTAGATCCTCCTAATATTAAAGTTAGAGCAGCTCAAGGGTTTGAAGCCGCTGATTTTTTCATGGCGGGGTATTGGATTTGGAATAAAATTTTACAAAACTTAGCTGTGATTGGTTATGGACCCAATAATATGATTAGTGCCTCGTATGACTGGAGATTAACTTATATTGATTTAGAGAAAAGAGATGGATATTTTTCTAAATTGAAAGCACAAGTTGAAATTGTCAAACAATTGACAGGTAAAAAATCAGTATTAGTGGGCCATTCAATGGGCTCACAAATTATTTATTATTTTTTGAAATGGGTTGAAGCCAAAGGTGAATATTATGGTAACGGAGGACCTAATTGGGTCGAAGATTACGTTGAAGCATTTGTTGATATTAGTGGATCTTCTTTAGGTACACCAAAGGCTATCCCAGCATTAATTTCAGGTGAAATGAAAGATACAGTACAATTAAATGCCTTAGCGGTGTATGGATTAGAGCAATTTTTCAGTAGACGTGAAAGAGTCGATATGTTGAGATCATTTGGTGGTATTGCCAGTATGATACCTAAAGGTGGTGACAAAATATGGGGGAATTTGACTTATGCTCCTGATGATGAAATAGTTGCATTTGATACCGAAAAGGAAGATATTGGTGAAAAGAAAAGATCATTTGGATCATTTATTCAATACAAAACTGCCAATGACTCTTCTAGAGAAGTAACTATTGACCAAAGTATTGAAGAATTATTAGAAAATTCTCCAGACTGGTATTCCAAAAGAGTGCGTGAAAATTATTCGTTTGGCGTTGCTCACACAAAGGAAGAATTGGAAAAGAATAATCATGATCAACTGAAATGGTCTAATCCATTGGAGGCAGCATTACCAAATGCTCCAAGTTTGAAAGTTTATTGTTTTTATGGTGTTGGTAACCCTACTGAAAGGGCTTATAAATACATGCCTGCTGATAAGTCAACAAAACTTGATTATGTAATTGATGCTGATTCTCCTGATGGTGTTGTTCTTGGTGATGGGGATGGGACAGTTTCATTGTTAACCCATACAATGTGTCATGAATGGCAAAAAGGTGATAAATCAAGATACAATCCTGCTAATGTCAATGTCACCATTGTTGAAATTAAACATGAACCCGATAGATTTGATTTAAGAGGTGGAGCTAAAACTGCTGAACACGTTGATATTTTGGGAAGTGCTGAATTGAATGAATTGGTGTTAACCGTTGCTGCAGGAAAAGGCCACACGATACAGAATCGATACGTTAGCAATTTGAAGAAAATTGTAGAAAATATGCATTTGTAATAGACCAAAAGGAGAGGAAAGGAAGAAAGGAAGAGTAATTAATGTTTAGTATGTAATACATATGATTGGAATTTGTAATTAATACAGGTATTAATAATACCATATAGATGGTGTTGCAAAATTAGTTGAATAGGAAATCAAAGATTCGATGAAAAAAAAACACCGACAAGAGTCACTTAAACTACCATACTGTTTTCCAGAAATAATTGGGTATTGATAATTATTGGTTAATATTTGAAGTCAACAACATTTCGTATCAAGTTCCAAACTTATTGCTAGACCATTCTCAAAAGAATATCAGTACATGATAATTCGCGACTATCAATTTTTCCCCATTCATGACACTTTACGATTCACTTTATAAAATTAATGATTTGGAAACAAACACAAAACAAGACAACGTCCAAAGTAAGGGCAGTAGTGCGAGGGGAAGTCACTCAGTTGCTATCAACCAACGTTTTCGTTATTCGAAAGCAATAGCAAATGAGCATTGAACGATAGATGTCTAGCTTGTCAGAATTATGACAACCAATCAAGCTATTAAGAGTCGTATAGAAATTTCTGTTTGCTCTGACAGTAACGGTGAACGAACGATGATTGCTTTTCTATTGTCAGTTGAGCATTTAAACTCTTTTTTGCATTTCCGTTGAAGACACTACAATCTTAAACATTCTGCGGAGTAAAGATGAAAAAATAGTAACTATTCAGGGCTCTTAACTGTCGGTCATTGGAACGACTATTGCTCTCACAACAAAGGAAGGGGGCTGCTTTTGATGAAAGGGTATTTGGGTTGCTGGGAACCCGTTCAAGAAGAAACGACTAACTGGTAAAGTTGCTATCGCAAGTTCTACCGGAAAACAACAGTATTTTTTGTTCCTCGGGTATTCTTAGATTCGGGACTCAAATTGTTTCAATATCGTCATCCGCTAATACCAGCAAATGAGGGTGGTAATAACAAAACTGCAATTGAACCACACTGAATTTTACTAATTCGGGTATTTCATAATTCCACAATTAATTAATTAGAAGAAAAATCTTGACATTGAATGGTGATTGTCAAAACTCAAGTCAATGACGTAAGCTGTATATTACACAAAGTCTGTCATAGAAATGTGTACATTGTTACAATTCCGGTTTATAACCCAATTCGGTATTTTTTACCTCGTTCCATGGATTTACTTAATTCAAATTATCCCACCAATGTATAACAGTTATTATTATTCTACCAACTTCACATAAAAAAAAGCTTAAAAGTGGAGTAACCTCGAAGCAATCTTTTCAACTCCGAAAATCTTTACGTCTTTATAACAAGTAAGTCTTGTATTACTACTTGAACAACTGATCAATTTAGTTGACTTCAATTGGTTGTTTTGAAGGACAAATGAGAAGTTAAGACAGCAATGGTATTGTGTCTGAAACAATATGCATCTTTAGCAATTGGTATTGTGACATCATGATTGGTGTTTGCGTTCCTGTAATGAGTTTGTTCAATTATTAATTGTTTTTTTTTTTACAATCAGCTTGTAATTTAATATACACACCTCTCTAATTTTTTTTTTGACTCCAACCCCTCTATTGATTTCAGCCTTTTAGTTGTTATCATCATTCTCCCCCAGGATCCCCCTTTTACTGTTATTACATTTCAATATAGCTGATCCATAAAATAAATAGTTTAGTCATTCAATTGTTGAATATAAGTATCACTCTTTTTTTTTGGTTATCAATATTCTAACCTTTAAATTTCATATATCAAATATTCAAGTAATTAAAGTAACAAAAAACTTTATCGAACACTTTATCCACATTTCAAGAATTTTCTAATTTTGCTTTTTTTTTTTTTTCTTTGTTCAATTTTGTAACTATTGTCAATTTATTAGTGTTATTGAAAGAGAGTTTCCCTTTGTTTTTTGTTCCATTAAAGTTATTAATTCTTACATTTCGTTGTTAATCTTAAACTCAACCGAATCAATTTTAGATCAATTCTTCCTAACAAATTGTGTATTCTATTTTTGCTTCCCTTTAATTCGAGAAATTCTCCAGATTTATTAAATTCCTTCCAATGTTTTAAAGCAAAATCATTTTGAATTTTTTAGTTCTTTTTTTTTGTTTTTATTCTCCAATATTTAACGTTTCAACATAATCATTTAGTCAAGCCTTTGTTTGAATTGAAAAGACGGAGGATAAAGAATAAGATTATATTATTAATGATGGATAATTTGAATCAAGATCCAAATTCAGGTGTTTCACAACATAACGATCAACACCAGCTCCAGTTTTCTCACAACCCTTCCTTGTCTAACACTCACCAACATAATAGTGCAGACCCTCAACAACAACAACAACAACAATTGCACCAATTGGCTCAATTGCCAACTCAAACAAATGAATTACATCCACAACACCAATTACCGCAAATGCAACAACAGCAGCAACAGATTCAAAATCAATTCCAACAACAATTGTTTCAACCAAATCATCAAGAACATCAATTACCTTCACAACAGATCCCACTACTAAATTCTCAAGCTCAAACTCAAGCTCAACCCCAACCCCAACCTATGTTACGAGTACCATCACAAAACCCACCTGCCATTATGCAGTCTTCCCCAGATCCCCTAGTAGTCACCAATGGAGCAACCGCATTATCTGAGTCATTATCGATGAATAGAAAACACAATGATAATTTATCCGATACGGGGAAAACCTGTCGATTTTGTAAGAAACAATTTAGTCAACGAGGATCTTTAATTCGACATCTTGATTTGAAAAAAGGTGATTTATTACATCCAAGTAATGAAGTGACAATTATTAGAAACCAAAATCGACGAAGGAATAGTAGTGTTGATGTCAATTTTAGTTCTATTGAAAAATCTGAATCTCAATCCGGTGGTAATACCCCTTTAATGACTAGTGAATCATTCAATGGTACAAATACCAATTCTAAACTGGGTAAAAAGAGAAGAGTACTTAAAAAATCATTGGCGATATCACAAATATCATGTGATTCAGCAAGTGGACAACGAGAGAAAAGTAAATTAAGAAGAAAATTACGTGATCGAAGAATTAAGGCAAAGTTATTGACAAATGATTGGTTCCAAGATTTATTTGCTCAAAAGCCATTACCAAAATTTGATAACTTGGATGGTAATGGCAACAATAATAGTCTGATAGCAGCTGAAATATTTTGCCAATTGGTTGCTTTATACCTACCCATCAATGATTGGCCCGTGAAAATACCAGATGAAACTTGTCTTACCCCAACAATTGAAAGAATGAGGGTTAGAGAAACCCATAATTTGATCAATTTGTTAAACAAGAGTTTTTTGGTGTATCAAAAATTGACAACCGTGCAAAAGAAACAACTATGGATTAATGAATCGCAGAGAATATTACAGGCAAGCATCGGAAGCTTTTCACTTTGTGATTTACATAATATTAAAGGGGTTATTGCCAAAAGAGAGCAAGCCAATTTTGAAGAAATTTGTCGTAATGATAAATTATCTGCATTTGTTGAAGTGGAAAATAGTCCGAATCATCATGGAGGGGTTCTGGGAGTAGATGATGAACGAGAAGCAGATATAGAGGAAGAAGTAGATGAGGATGACGACGATGAAGTAAATAGCACTCAAGTCGAGAAAGTGAAACTGATAACACCACAAAAACGGAAAACGCAATCGATTCTGGGTCAAGTACAATTAAACACTCAACAGAATCCTGCTAATCTTCACAATTCGTCGCGCATTCATGGTGAACCATACATTCAAAAGATTCCAGAAGTTCAACATAATAATTTTGAAGATTTTGGAACATATTTTGATAAATTCTATTAGAGCTTTATATAATGTCATGTCATGTCAATATATGCTTATACATATATAGATAACTGTAAGTTGCTTGTACCTTTAGTTTAGTTCATTATACCTAGACTTGTCTCCAGATTTCTTTGGTTGCGCCATTTCTACGAGTTTCGAGCAAAACATTTTTTTTTTTGGTGTTGAGAATGATCTTACAATTGAATTATCCATAATAAAATCCAGTGAAAACAAACCCTCTTGCACAACTTCCTAAAAATGTCACCAGATGCAATTCGAGTTGTAGTTTGTGGAGATGATGCAGTTGGAAAATCATCATTAATCACTTCATTAATTAAAGAAACAATAATCGAACCACAAACAAATAATGTCTTACCACCAATAACAATATCTCGAAATGATTATATCGAAAGTAGTCAAGAATATCTTAATGATCAAGATCATCACCATCATCATCAACTGTCCCCTTCAACAATGAAAAATAAACGAAAACACAACAATAAACGTGAACGTGAACGTGAAAGAGAATCCTCAATTAATAATGTACAACCTAATGAAATTCTGGAATATATCCCCAATATAACAACCATCATAGATACATCATCATCAGATATGACTAATTTACAAAAAGAATTAAAACGAGCTGATGTCATATGGTTAGTTTATTCTGATCATTATACATATGAACGAATTTCATTACATTGGATGCCATTATTTCGATCCATGGGAGTTAATTTACCAATTATATTATGTGCCAATAAATCTGATTTATTTCCTAAATCTAAATCCAATTTAAAGTCGACTAATTCTGATGAATTTGTTCCTCTTATTAATGAATTTAAGGAAATTGAAGCTGGAGTTCGATGTAGTGCCAAAAATAATTATAATGTGGTGGAAGCATTTTATTTATGTCAACGAGCTGTGACTCATCCCATATCACCGATTTTTGATGCTAAAGAAGGGAATTTGAAACCAGGAGCTATTAAACCTTTGAAAAGAATTTTTTGGTTAAGTGATACTGATCAAGATGGATATTTAAATTTTGAAGAATTATCAGAATTACATAAGAAATGTTTTGGTATAGAAGCTAGTAAGTCAGATTATGAAGAAATTGTCAATTTAATTGATCAAAAAATTTTACCAAGTTATAATACAACAATAGAAACACAAACACCGCCACAGCAACAACATTTAGCAACAAGCGCTGGTACTCCCAATGGCACAACCACAACTACAAGTAAAGGTATATCTGAAGATGGATTTATTTTATTGAATAAAATCTATGCTGAATCAGGAAGACATGAAACTGTATGGTGTATATTACGAGCTTATCATTATACCAATTCATTATCATTAAGTGATAAGTTTTTGTATCCTCGATTAGATGTTAATCCTCATTCTAGTGTTGAATTAAGTCCCACGGGGTATAAATTTTTTGTTGATTTATTTATTAAATTTGATAAAGATAATGATGGTGGATTAAATGAAGATGAATTAAACACTTTATTTCGATCAACCCCAGGGATACCTAAATTATGGGTTGAATCGAATTTCCCATCATCTATTGTTTGTAATGAAGAAGGTTATGTTACATTACAAGGATGGTTAGCACAATGGAATCTAACTACTTTTTTAAGTTATAAAACCACATTAGAATATTTGGCTTATTTAGGATTTGATGAAGGGAATTCCACTAAAGCTCTTAAAGTGACCAAACCAAGGAAAATTAGACAGAAAAATGGCAAAACTTATCGAAATGCCGTAAATGATAGAAATGTATTTAATTGTTTTATAGTGGGGGCCCCCAAAGCTGGGAAAAGTTCATTATTAGAACTGTTTTTACATGGTTCATATAGTGATATTTATTCCCCAACTATTCAACCCAGATTAGTGGTTAAAGATATAGAATTACGGGGTGGGAAACAATGTTATTTGATTTTAGAAGAATTAGGGGAATTAGAACCTGCAATATTGGAAAATAAATCACGTTTGGATCAATGTGATGTAATTTGTTATGCTTATGATTCTTCTGATCCAGAAAGTTTCCAATATCTTGTTGAATTACGAGAAAAACACGGACATTTATTGGATGAAGTACCAGCGGTATTTGTTGCATTAAAAGCTGATTTGGATAAACAACAACAACGTTGTGATGTTCAACCAGAAAATTATACACGTGATTTATTTTTAAATTCACCGTTACATGTTTCATTAGCATGGAATTCTTCCCTTCATGAAATGTTTATTCAATTGGTTGATGCTGCTAAAACTCCATCTAGTGCTACCCCGGGGATTGAATTAGAAGTGTCAGTGGATCAAGATGATATTAAACATATAATAATGACAGGAGCAGCAATAGCTGTAGTGGGTTTAGTATCAATTTGGGTATTAAATAGTCTTCGACGGTAAATAAATGAAAGAATGAATGAATGCGGCGTCCACAAATTACTGTTTTTGGATTTGTATAAGAGCCAAAGAAAAAAATATTTGTCGCACCATCTCATCATCATCTTGCTTGTTAGAAAGTTAGAGAGATGGGAACTGAAAAAAAAAAATTCAAAAGTAGAAATTTATCTCTTTCTTTACCATACATATATACATCTATAATAATAACTTAGTCCTAATGTCATCAGAAAAAGAATATAAACCAGTGACAGTTGATAAACCAATACCAAACACTTATGATCTTGGTAATTTAGCAACATTTGATCCTAATCCATTAGATAATGAAAAATTATTATCCAAAGATGAATCAATAAAAGAAGATCATCTTCAATCAGTAACTAGAGATAATGTTCAATTATTGATAAATCAAATATTATCATTACCAGTGAAAATCACTACTGAAACTCATGGATCTTCCACGGGACAAAACTCCACTATGACTTTAATTCAATTACCAGAACCAACAACAATATTACCTAGAGAAAAACCTATTCCAAAGGCTAAACCACTCACTAAATGGCAACAATTTGCTGCTAGAAAGGGAATTAAACCAAAGGCTAAAGATGGGAAAATGGTTTATGATGAAGATACTGGTGAATGGGTACCTAAATGGGGGTATAAAGGTAAGAATAAACTGATTGATGATCAATGGTTAGTTGAAGTTGATGATAAAGTGAAAAATACTGAAGATGAATTGATTGATCCAAGAACTTTGAAACGTGCTGAAAGAAAGAAATTGATTAAAAAGAATGAATTACAACATAAACGAAATTTAAGAAACCAAGGTGCTGTTTAAGGGAGAAAAAAGTAGGTAGTAGAAGAATGGGTTTTAATTTGACTTAATGTGTTCTTTTGAAAAGATATATAACTAATATATAAATGGTTGCCATAGTATATTCTGAAAGGAAAGAATGTGAATTCTTGAAGCTCTTGTTAGGCTGGTTGTGCCCCAGGCGCGGTAGGATATACAAGAGATGTTGTAGGTCGGCCCCTTTGTAGACGCATAAAATAATATGCGATGTAAAAGCTAGGCCAGCCTACGACGCAACGGGCATGGCAGGAAACACCAATTTAAGGCCCTTAAAGCCAAGAAGGGGGAGCAGACAGACAAAAAATAAATTTGATTCCCCAACACCACCCAGCAGCACCAGCAGTAGAAGGAAAAAAAGGAAAAATAGGAAAAAAAAAATACAAAACCAAAATAAAAATAAAATCCAAAAACTTAAGAGCCAAAACAATTTGATCAATTGGTAATAATACAATCAATATTTTGGGATTCTTGTTGTTTAATAGTGTTAAAAATACAGTATTATGTCTACCATTAAGTTTGATTATAAACAATACCTTCCTACAATTGACGTATGATACAATTTTTTTTTATAATTGTTTTGATAAGCATAAAATTTCCTAACGATATACTAACCATTGAAATAGGCCATTTTAAGTGTTGCCAATTTGGAAGAAATAACTGTGAAAAGAATAAGAAATGCATTACAAGAATTATTTGAAGTGGATCTAACCCCAAATAAGGTATGTTTGATATGAATTTTCCTTTTAACTTTAAGAGTACCAATATTAACATTCTTTTTCCCCTTTTGAAGGGGTTGGGCTATTTAGAAACAAATCAATGAAGTGATATTACAACGATACCATGATTTAGTTGAAAGACGAGAAAATGATGAAAAACGCAAACAAGAAATCGATAGGAAAGAAATGGAGAGACAAGATGCTCTTTTGGCAGCTAAGTTACTGAGAGAAGAAATGGGTAGGTTTGGGAAACGAACTATTCGTAAGGCAACACAAACAGCATCAAAAATAAAATCATCGAAATCAAAATCCAATACAAAACGTCTGGCCCCTAATAATGCTTTTAATAGAGAAATGGCATTATCTCCAGAATTAACCAATGTGATTGGTGTTGATAAATGTTCAAGGCCACAGGTGGTAAAACTTTTATGGGCATATATTAAAGATCACAATTTACAAAATCCCCAAGATAAACGACAAATTGAATGTGATGAAAAATTGCAAAAATTATTTAAAAAAAGTATGTTACATTACAATGTTATTCATATATATATCACAAGATCTATTGTGGACAAAAATTTTACTAACCAAAAATGATTTTTCTAGAGAGTGTTGGTGCATTCCATATGAATAAGATTTTAAGTGATCATATCTTTAAACCAGAAGATTGGGAAACAAGTTTTTCTTCCACTGGAATTGGAAGTAGTATGACTGAAGAAGATCCTGATCCCGATACTACACAAGACTTTGCAAATAATGTCAAAGAGGAAAGTGTTTCAGAAGAAGAGTAAGAAACTTGGGGTAAGATGGGATAGGAGGATTGAGTTATAAGTTTGTATTTGTAATGTATTATTTAGAGTAAAAAAGTAATATAAAGAGTTACCAAAAAGTATCAATTTTGTCGGGGATAGTTTATTCTCTCTACAATATGCGCATAGTATAAATATTCAGCTTCAATAGTATCCTGTAAATCTTCAAAGTTGGATTGACGGGGGATTTAAAGTAAACATTTACAAAATAAAGAAAATATACAATAAGAAATCAAATTAGAGAAAGAATTAGAGAGAGAGAATATGTTGGAGCCGGCGGTGACTGTGGTGGTGATGGGTGGTGGTACCTACATTAAGTATAAACTAAAAATGGAAAAGTTGTGTGTAATTAAGCCCAAAAAAAAAAAAATTCTGAGTTAATTTTTGTTTTCTTTTTTGGATTGCCTGTTCATAATTTGTATTACTACTATACAAATTGTATTTGCTTGTTTGCGATTCTTATATTATAATATTTACAACCACTACTACAACCACTTTTATTTCTGATTTTTTTATTTCTGATTTTTGAAATTACAACATCAATATCGTCATACAATGAAATCGAGGAATTCACCTTCTGTGGATCTGCCGAGATCACGAAGAGTAGTGAGTATGGCGTCCACGTCGACTATACAGATTTCACACTTGGGTCCGGAACCGGCTAGTAAAGAGGAATTATACAAATATGTATTGAAAGTTATTCTTTTGGAATATAGTAATGAAGCTCGGTTTAGAACACCAATACTAGAATCAATCAAACAAACAACACGTCCTAGTAGCAATAGATCAAGTATGGTATTTGACCAAAAGATCCCACAGTATGCTTTGAAAAACTTGAAAACTCAATTACAATTGATCATGACAAATAAAAAACAAGTTGACGAAAAATTTCGAAGATCATTATTAAGAATATACGGTGAATTATTAGATCCCAATCTGGAGAATGAGGTTCGGAAAATTGATTTTTTGATACCTAAATTTGCTGCATTTGCAAATCAAGAATTAAAAAAAGTGTCACAAATGAATGATGACGAGATAACTGACACTGTTTTTGAACAAACTAGACAATTTGTTGATTTTCTTATAGAAATTGTGACGGCAAAGAAAGATTACGATCCAGCATTGATATCACAATTGAAAGCCAGAAAAGATTCTTTCCAAACATCAAATGCCAAACTACAACCTGAATCCAATCAAAATGTCAAGTATCCAACTAAATCCTATAGAATAAGTGACATGAATAAATCATTTGTTGATTTACTTAAAAAGATTTTCGATGTTGACGATACGAAATTACAACAAGATGTATTCAAATATAAAGACATAGCATTAGCTAAACCATTACATCATGATGTCCAAGAATTAGCTAAAATACAGGTGAACCTAGATAATTTCTCATCTGACACTGCATTGCAACAATGGAAAGAAAGACAAGAACACATTAAGTCTCAAGTTATTAATAGATACAAAATCCCGTCTGACTTGACACTTTTACCTATACCGCCAATTCCTAGTGATGAAGATTATTATGTTCTTCCCAAGAATGGAGAACTGAGAATATATTTCCAGACTCTTGTGAAATGCATAATGAATTCTCGGAATCAAATGGAATTTTCTGACCCCAATGAACCATTTTTCGAAAAAAATGAATTGGACTTGATTAATATTTGTGCAAGAGCTTGGCACATAGACTACCCCACTAGAGCAGTAGCCTTATACTCAGCAGCACAATCTGCAGATGCATTGGTTGATTTTCCCTTAGATACTGCACTGAAGAAATCAACTCCTGTAAACATTATAGCCAGTGAAAAATTGTTTCATTTATGTAAACAGATGGTAGAAGATGGGAACTTGGATTGGGATGAAAAAACCATATGGTCAATTGAAGATCAAAATGAATGGGTGAATGACTTGTCTGAATCTTATAGTCAAGTATTTAATGCATTGAAAGAAAACCTTCAATTGATATTCAATGAAACTGTGAAACCTAAATTCGGTCCTTATTTGCAATTCCTTGGTGATTACATTGAATCAGATGCATTATTCCCATTGATGGAAGAGACAAATTTACCTAAAAAATGGGAAAAAAGGCTTACAAAGTCATTAATGAAAGTTGCTGGAGGCAGATATGGAGAATACCTTGCTAGTTTACCTAGAAATGGTTCAGTCAATGTGATTCACATAATTAATGTTTGTGACAGTTTAATAGCCGATATCAAGAAGCTACAGAAACGTTACAAGAATCCATTATTAGGATTTTTAAATGTGGCGAGAACTGTTGCTTCAATCACTACGGGAATGTTTGCTAGTGATGCTGAAGCAACTCTTAACTACATTAAAACAATACTACAAAACAATGATGAAAGAATACCTTATGCCGATGCCTTGGAGGTTTATCAATTGCTTAACGAAATTAGAGATATTCATAATCAAGTAACGCCAGCTGGCTCGGTGTTTAAATTTGATTTAGAGAAATTCTTTTACCCTTATTTGGAAGCTTGGGTCAATGAAAGTGATGAGAAAGTACATGGTATTGTTAATGAGGCACTCAAAAAAGATAACTATGAACCCATTGATTTAGATGAAGATGATAAAAGAAGCAGTCATACTATATTGGATATATTTGCCATTATTAAGCAATATGTAATGACAATTAAAAAACAGAATTGGAATGATGAAAATCAGATCAACAATGTTTATACTGTTTTATTGAAAAGTATTTCCAATGGAGCATTGTTCTATTCTGACCAAGTTTCAAAAAAAATAATACAAGAATTACAACCTCCGGCCCCAGAACCAACAGAAGAAGAAATTCCTGAATCGAAAAAGAATTGGTTGCATGAAGTTAAAAATGTGGTTTCAAATATTCAAAATTTTAAAAGACCTGAACCTGAAGTGGTTTACAATTTCGAAGCAACTACTTGTGTGGCATTGAATAACTTATCAGCAATGATGAATCAATTAACAAAACTTGAAGATTGGATTGATGTGGAAACACTTTCTGCAACTTCTTCATCACCAAAACAATATTTGAGTCATGTTTTCTCCATTAGAATTGTTCGCGGTGAAAATCTTCGTGCTTCGAAAGATGCCATGTGGGGGAAAATTAATCCTTATGTCGCCGCAGTTGATTTGAATGGTAAAAGGTTACTTACAAGGACAAGAACAATCGATCATAACCCTGATCCTGAATGGGATGAAGAATTTGAAATTACCATCCCACCAGAACAGTCATCACTTGATATTTCAGTTGTTGTTTGGGATGATAGATTTGGTCAACATCAATTATGTGGTAAGGCATTCCTTGAATTAAACCCCAGAAGATTTAGTACCAGTGGTATCCCTGAAGAAATCACTTTAGACCTAGATTTCCAAGGGAAAGTTGTACTTGAAGTTGCCGTTGAAAGTGAAATTTTGGATGCCAAATTTGTCATGGGGAGAGCTTTTAGAGCTTTAATGAGAGCTCAAGAAAGATCAATTAAATTGATAGTTGAGAAATTTTCAGGTTTCATTCAGAGTTGCTTTTCACGCGCCAATTTGAAATCAGTTTGTGCTAAAGGTCAACCATCAAGAGAAGAATTTGAACAATCAATACAAAATTTATGTGATTATTTGAATATGAATTTAAGTATTCTCAAAGGGTTCTTGATGAATGAAATCTTTATGAAAACTATGGTGGCAACTTGGAAAAATGTTGTTAGTGCTGCTGATGAATTAATGTTACCTAAATTATCAAAAGCGAAAATCAATACTGAATCTGGTGGTACATCATGGCAATCTGTTTCATCAAAACTCGCCACAGTTTCATTATCTTCAATTGGGATTTTAGGAATTGATGGACCATTATCAATTAATGAAATTGAAACTGTTTTAGGTTGGCTTAATTTCTTGTGTACATTTTTCCATCATGAAGGTAATGGACCACCTATGGAAGATTTAAAAACTGATCAATATCAATCATTACTTTTAGTTCCGGCTTTATATGATCAAACCGATGAATATTTGATTGAAGAAGTAGAAAGATTATCTACTGCTTATGTACAAATGTTGAACAATAGAAATAATGCCGATTTGGCATTTCATACTGAAAATAATGGGAATTCAATTAAAAATGGGAAAAGCATGAATAGAACTGGAAGTCTTTTAAGAAATAATACCATCAATGCTAATGCTACTGCAAAAGCCAGAAAGCAAGCTGCTAAAGAAATAAAAGAAGCAAAATCAGATCCGATTGCCAGTAAAACATCTAAAGAAGATATAATTTTAAGAATATTAATTGCAAGAGGTAAAAGAAATTATGTTTGTCAAAGATTAAATCAAAGAGCAAAATTGGCTTATAGTATGGCCACGGAAAGAATGGCTAGAGCAGCAGCAGAAAGAAGATTCAATTGAGTTAGTCTGTATTTTTTGTATTCCTTTTGTAAACAAAGAACTTTTATATTTCTTATAATGTTTTGAAATAAAACAATACGTTTTACAAATTTATAACATTTGAAAATATAATAAAAAGCACGTAGATATATTTAAAATACATATAAAACAGTTACATAAAATATAAAAAAATAAAAAATAGGGAAATAAAGAAAAGGGGGGAAAGAAAAATATAAAATAAACACACATGTAAATAAATCAAACTAATTTTTTTTAAAAAAAAAACAACTAAGATGACTTGGTTTCAGATTGGGCTTTGTCATTCTCTCCAAGGACTTCTGTATTATTAGTTTCATCAGCTGTAGTGTCATCAACGTCATGTTGAATTGTACTATCATTTGTTTCCTCAACAATAGTATCTTCTTGTTTGTTTTCAGTAGTTGCTGATTTTGCGTCTGGTTCTGTGTTGTTGTCATTATTGTTTTCAATGACTTCAACATTCTCCGTGGCTCCCTTTGTAGGTTCATTAGCCTCCGATTCTTTCAGTTTATCAGATGAATTCAACACCTCCTCAAATTTCTTAAATTCAACACCTCCTTTATCAAATAAAATAGCAACTTTTTGTTCAGTTACTTCAAGGTTTTGATCTTCTGGAAGACTAGACTTCCAACCATTTTCTCCGTCTATAAGATCTTTAAGATGAGCCAATTTATCTTCTCTTTTAGAATTAGAGTCTTGCTTTTTATAAACAGCTTTGGAAACAAATTCATCATGCGAACCACTTTCAAAAAACAAACTGTATGAGTTTTCACTGACAGATACTTTAAGACCAGATCCAGTACGTCCTTCTACTGACTCTTCATCCACTGACTCGATAAATGATCTTGCAAATGGCATATTCAATTTGGAAGCTGGTACGCCTTCTGTAGGATGTGACATCACATAACTGGTAACATAATAATTGTATTTCTCTTCAACATTTTCATGGTCATTAATGGTTAAATCATCTAGACTGATAAATTGAATATTGACACTACTATCGCTTTCTTTGAACGATATTTTAAACATATTCTCTTCAGGTGACATAAACGACCTTACCAGTATACGATACAAAATTTGTTCTTTGGCACTTGAAACAGGCTTCAATCTATCATTCTCAAATAATACCATTATTTCGGAGGTTTTAGCATCAGTAATCATCGAATGCATATGCTTTATCATAGCTTGTACAACTTTATCAATAGTATAAATCTTGTAGGCTCTGTTTCTGTAACCTTGACGTAAACTTTCTTCAAACCATTGATGTTCAATCTCTCCTTCAATTAACTTTTCTGATAATTCTAACACTTGTTTATAACAATCTTTGGTTCCGACAATCTCAACACCCATGTCTTCCAATTGGTGCAGGAGCAAATTCAAATCTTTTGCAAATTTAGGAAATTTACGATTTCTAATTTCCTTGCCAACTTTTTCATTCATGGATTTGATTTCGGCTAATCTGGTATACAAAGTTTGCAAGTGACGGAAGAAAACATAAATAGTTGTGTTACAAAACAAGTTGTATTTGTCCCGTCTCGTTTGTATGTTTTCATCGTTCAACAGAAATTTGGTATTGGCAGTTGTGATCCATAATTCACTCGATTTTTCAAGCTCTTCATTGGCTTCTTGAATAGCTAACTCAGCAGATTGCAAGCCTGGTGATCCTGAACGATCATCCTTTTTAGATTTGGATTGTTTCTTCAAGACATCTTTAAGTAAATCTGTGTCTCTTGATCTCTTTTTGGAAGAATCTGATCCATTTTCACTCATCTCAACGTCACCTTTTTCGTTTTCTTCTTCAGACGACTTTTCAATTCTGCCTCTTGCCACCAATGCTGTTTCAATGGTTTCTGTCGGTATACTGAAAAACAAAGACATGAAAAATTGTAAAAATTGTAACAACTTTTCTCTGTCATGTACTGAGTAAGTGGAGGATTTGTTGATGAAAACTTCTGCCAATTTCAAGATATCAAATAAAACTTCATTATCCTTGAAATCATAATTTAATTGTTCTTGAGGTTTAGGAGTCAACGGGTGCAATCTTTTGTTTTGTTGCTCTACTTTGACAGTACTGATTTCACTTACCAATTGCTTGACAGTCAACAATTTCTTGTCGGCCTGTTTAAATGTTAACCCAACATGATCCAATGACTTGTAGAACACTTTTTGCTCCATTTCTCTCCATACTTTATTCCATTCTCTTTGAGCACGTTTCCATTCTTCATCTTTTTGCTTTAATCTTTTCAACACAATTGGAACAGCAATTGAAGGGTTCTCGTGTAAAGCATCAATGACTTCAAACCCACGGTCTTTATCATAGATTTTTCTAATGATTTTTTTGTAAATTGTACTGGAGTTATGACCCAAGCCGGGAGGTAATTTGAAAGTTGCCTTTTGTTCCGGCGTCATATTGGCAATTCTATTGGCAATAGTTTCCAAAATTTGAATCGTACGCAAATTGGATTCCATGTAATAGTCGAATTCTAATCTTTCTTCTTCGATCTTGAATAATATTTCCTCATATTGATTCTTACGATGGGCAATGAATCCTGAATCTTCCGATGCCCACGTAGGATGGCCAACCCACTCATCATTCAAAACTTCCCAACACATCTCGTCTCTACCTGAACAAGGCATGTATGTTTCTGCTTTTGGCAATTGTCTGTATGAAGGACCATAGGCCTTACATAACGAAAGCTCAAGATGATGTTTTTTGAAAGTGATGTTTTCAATATTTTGAGGTTTATCCTCGTACCCAACAAACATTTTAAACCAATTAAATAACTCAACATTTGTGTCTCCAATGAAACCTTGAACTCTTTCAACTAAAGTATCTTTGTCAATGATATCTTGAGTGAATAAATTCAACAATTTCAAAAAATCGCCGTATGTTTGTTTGTTACCAATGGCCTTCTTAACTTTATCAAAAAACCCAATTTCTTCTGAAAACGAAGTGCTTTTAACCGTACCTGATGGAGGTACTGGTTCTGGAACACCTGGCACTAATGTAGGGTTGGTTGTAACAGGTACAGGGACTTGTGCTTTATTTGATACCTTTTGCCCTCTTTGTGGTACTGCACCAGTCCTCATGTTAGAGTACTGACTTTCTTGGTTGTAATTATCTTGATAGGGTTCAGAAACAGACTTTTTCTTTCCCACAACTTGTTCATTAGATGGAGCTCCATAAACAGATTCGGGACTGGCTGCACCTTGGAAATTGTTTTGTTGTTGAGCAGCTGTCTGCTGTAATTGTGCATATTGTTGATTTGTGGCTTGTCCAGCAGGTTGGAAATTGCCAACAGGCGGCAACTGTGTTCCATTGTTAACATAATATCCATCCTGTGCTGGTGTCTGTTGGTAATTTAGATTGCTGGTGTCTGGCAAAAACTGTTTAAAATCATCCAAAAGATCTGGTGAGTTAGCAAATAATACAGTAACTTGTTCATAAACTTCAGCAATTTGTTTTTGTTCTCTTTGATACGTTTGTAAAATTTCAAGAAACTGTTTGTAAATGTCTGGTTGACTAGCAAACCTAGTTTTAATTTTGTTAACATAAGATATAGCATGATTGAACCCAACTTGTCCACTAGCACCATTTTGTGCTTCCATGGAAGCTTGGTCAGCAAACTGTTGCGCCTGTTGGGCCAGTTGACTCTGTGGGGACGACTGTTCCTGTTGATTAATGGTCAGGCTTTCTTCACCACCCCATCGTTGGTTATATGTAGCACTTGAAAGGTTAGGTCTTGTAGTTGTACCAGTGGGCGTCGTTACACGAATTGGATTAGGATCTGATGGGTCCAATGAACATTCAATCTTATATCCTGGTGGTAAAAAAGTGTTAAACCCTTGGATTAAATTTGGATGTCCTCTAAATAGTGTCGAAACACGATCAATAACTCCAGGTGTATCAATACTAATATTAAAAGTAAATGTTTGTTAGTAAAATGGAACAAAAGAAAAAATCTGTGTGCGGGTGGGTTGTTTGCGAGACACACAAGGCTTGTCGGCACAATGGATCCGCTTATATACAGGACCATACAATTTTCAATGGCCGACAAAACCAAAACGCACCCAGAAAGTTCAACAACATACCTTTGTGATTTGAAATCTTTCATAATATCAAGAAAGTTATTATATACCTCAGCTTGGTTGCTGAATTGTACTTTGACCTGATCTAAATAGGATAACGCGTC
This sequence comes from Candida albicans SC5314, assembly GCF_000182965.3. NCBI lineage: Eukaryota > Fungi > Ascomycota > Pichiomycetes > Serinales > Debaryomycetaceae > Candida > Candida albicans. Next base: position 189,451 of record NC_032089.1, read on the forward strand.
CTTGACATTTAATGGCCTGTACACGTTTGTAGTAGTAGACCGATTAGGAACCCCTCCAATAACAGGAGATGCTTGTGGAGCTGGTTGTGAAATGGTTGGGGGATATGCACCTTGTTCATTGCCAACATGTCCCAAAGAACTGGGTGGTGGGAGATGAGTTGAATTAGTTGTTTGTGGTGGATTTAATGCCACATTAGAAGGTCTTCTCAATTCTGCTGTCTGTCTTGATTGATCGGATGGTGACTAAACAACTGGAGTTAGTATGGGTTGTTCTGTTTGTTGTTATATTCTTTTAAATAACACCAAAAGCTGGTTTCAAAATACATACTTGTCCCATCTGTATCTGATCACTTGCAGGATTGATCGATGGGATGTTGAACCCATGTGGATGGTGGCCACTGCCATTGCCCAAACTTGGTAAACTTGGTAAGGGATAAAATGCTTGCCCGCCTATTAATAACTGGTTAGTACCTCTTTTCTCTTTAAGTATTAAAAAGGCATTTCAAAAACATACCTTGCTCCAACGTTGCTGGTGGTGGTAATACTGGGGGATGTTGACGACTAAAAAAAAACAGTATGATGTTAGTATACAAAACAAATCGATGGGGATAAACAATACAAAATATAGAAACATACTTGAAAGGCTGGCCAAGTGGTCGCTGTTGGTTGTTCCAAGGTTCCTGATGATTCGACATTAAGACTCTTTCAAAATCTTTTTGAACGGGGGAGGAGATTGAAAATGTGATTTGTATTTAAAACTGTATCAGTTGCTTTTTTAAAGTATTTCAAAAACTCTGAATTGTGATAAATCAAAAAAAAGAAAAAATATCCTGCTTCACTTGCTTGTTTTGAAGTAAATAATAATAAATTAATATTACTCCAGTTTATAAGATATGAAGACCAGACTAAGTGTGGTTGTGTTTGATTGTGGTTATTAACTTGGAGAAGTTCAATCCAAAGATGTTGTCAAGGAATTTTTCTTTTCTCTCTGTGGTGGGTGAAGCGACCGAGACTTTCAAAAAAAATCAATTTTGGGTAAAACAATTTAATGGGACATAAATAACAAATTACCCGGATATTATCACTATCACTTTACATTTGGTTTTTTTCTCTTTCTGTCTTCTCAAGTTTTTACCAATTTGACCAAAGAAAAAAAAACAACATATTGCATAAGTGAGAGAGGAAACTACCATACTTCATTCTAAAACCCTACATCACCAAAATACTATAAATACACATTTCCAATAATGAATGCTCCAGATAGATTCGAACTTTTCATATTGCCAGATGGCGTGGATAAGTAAGTATATATATGTCATTGCTAAACATTTGATTTTGATTTTGATTTTTTTTTTTTGAAAAGCTTATTAACATCATGATAAAGAATAAAAATAATACCGGATACAAAAGTACCAAATGCAGCAATAGTTAAGATTGAAAGAGAAGATCATACATTGGCCAATTTATTGAGGGCTCAATTGTTAAAAGATGATAGAGTTTTATTTGCTGCCTATAAAGTTGAGCATCCTTTATTTGCAAACTTTGTGTTAAGAATTCAAACTGAAGACGATTATTCACCACGAGAAGCTTTGCAAAATGCATGTTCCGGTTTGATCAGTGAATTAGATGTGATAAAAAGTAAATTCAATGATGAATGGGCACTTAAGGCACTTTTGAATAATACTGAAGATGATTTCGAGTATTAGTGATTTGAAATAGTTACGATTAGTGGTGGCGAAAATGTATTATAGAAAATAGAATAGGACGTTTGTCTATATATTTTTTTTATTATATCTCTTGTTTTATAATGAATATGGGCTACAGTTCAATTTGCAGTAGTACTACTAAATAAAAGGATGTTTATTAGCAACGTGAAAGTGGCATATTTTGGAAATAAAAAGATGAAAAAAAGAAAGAAAGAAAGAAAGTAATAACGAGAAGTAACTATATAATACAAAAGAGAAAATATTGCAAATATCAAGTAGCGTTGTCTCTAAGCTTCTTTAAATGCTTTTTTCTTGATAGCTTCTTTGATGACCATTATCTTCTCCATACAGTCCGGAACATTTTCATGCTGAAAGTTTCCTTGCTTCAAAACCAGAATTAGTGGTTGAGTTTGAGTTAAACGCCCTGGCGAAATATGTGTTATAGCCAAACCAGTTTTGGATATACAGATCTTATGGTGGTCTTTAAAGTTGAACTGAAAGTTTCCATTTGTCATCTCAAACATTATGTAATCAGGAGTTCTGGTGTAGCGTCTCAAAAACACAGTTTCTTTTCTTTCCTCAATTTCACTGACTTTGGACAAGTTACTATTCATGTACTTTGCAAAAAAATCAACAATCTCTAACTGTCTTTTAGCTTGAGCTGGAGGGTTTGCAAGAGAGTTTTCAATACAAGTCCACCCTTCATTTTCATGATAGATTAATTCCAAAAATCTATCTGAATTATGGCGTTTCAACAATGTGTTTTCATCGTTAAACAAAACCCCTATGTCGTCGTTATTAAGTTGGTAAGAAAACCCATATTTATTTGAGTAATCTACCCATTTGCTGATCAAAGTTGGATTCTCGCAATTTGGAAATTCACTGGCATCAACTTCATCGTGTCTTGAATGTTCCAATCTTCTCATGGTTTGATAGGTTTCAAAGCACACCTGGTTGAGTCTTTTTATTGCTGTTGAAAAATTAGAGCTGAAATTGACTCTTCTAGGTCTTCCTAGTTGACCAGGATCCACTTCTTGATATTTGTTTCTAGTATCATTAGGTGATAGCGACAGAGGAAGTAAAGTTCTTGGTTGTTCTGAATGCAAATCTGCACGCAAGATTTCAACTGGGTTCTTGTTTTTTGGTGTGTAAATTCCAGCTGAGTCCTTTGCATATTTGAAATTAGCCAGTGATTGAGCTCTAGTAATTTGGTCAAGGCCTGGTGGAAGAGTTTGTAAACTGACTTCGTATGTCTTATCCGGGAATGGACCTTTGAACCAATCGTACAGCAATATCTCATCGATGGTAGGTCTGTGTAATGGATTCAAGCTCAACAAGTCTTTAATCAATTGCTTGGCAGACTCAGAAATTGGCTTGTCCTCTGGGAAATAGTATTCTGTTTTCTTTATTCTTTCGTAAATAACATTGACATCTTTAGCTTGAAATGGAGGTTTACCGACCAACAAAGCATACATCATGATACCAATAGCCCAAATATCAACTTCGAAACTATGGCCAGTGTTCTTACCACCTAAAACTTCTGGAGCAATATAATTTGGTGTACCACAGATAGTGTACTTTCTTGAATCAGTTGAGGGTAAAACAGATGCTAAGCCAAAATCACCAATCTTTAAATTCATTTCTGGGTCGAAAAAGATATTACCAAGTTTTAAATCTCTATGAATTACACGTCTAGAATGCAAGTATTTGATGGCACCGACAATTTGCACCATAAAGAATCTAACCTCTGGTTCAGACACTCTTTTCCTTGTTTTCAAGAGTTCCATTAAGGATTGATTAGGGCAGATTTCTAACAATATATATACATTAACATCATCTTCAAAACAATCAACAAAGTTAACAATGTTTGGATGTCTCAAAGATTTGTGAATTTTGATTTCTGATAATAGTTTTGTTTTTGTTTTCTCGTTTTTGATTGATGCCTTAGCGACTGTTTTGGCGGCATAGATTTGACCAGAGGCATCCTTCATTTGAAAACAACGAGCAAACCCTCCTTCACCCAAAAAGTTGCCTCGACGATAGTCTCGTCCATTTCTAGTTCTCACTATAGATGGGGGTGTCTTGCACAATGCCGATAACTTTTCCTTCTTTTTCTTTTGTTTTTGGTCTGTTGGTTGAACATTTTCCTTTGGGCGTCTAATTGATTTGACAGGAGTAATGTTATTAGCTCTAGCATTGAGCTGGCCACTATTCAATGGCTGTAAAGGTTGTGAACGAAGCGCCGACATATCAGATGGAAATTTCCTATGTGTTAATTCAGAATTAATTTGCAAATGTAGATAATTGATGAGATCAAGGTGTCTTTAAAAAATTGGGTAATTTCAATTGTTGAATTCTAGTGACAGCTAATAGAGAAAATATTGCTGGGCGTCTAAATGTTTTTTATAAATGCTGATGTGGTTGGTATATCAATTGGGTGAAGATGATATAAATGGTTATAAACGATTAAATATTAATGCAAAACAAAAAGGTTAAACCTCTTTAATAATCAATGCTGGTGGGGTGGAGGTACTGTAAAATAAAATGAAAGGGTAAAAGTAAAAAAAAAAATTTGAAGAAAGGAAGGAATTAGAAACTTTTTAAAAAAAAAAAGACTGTTGGATATATTATATTAATTTATATATAAATTAAGTAGGTGTTTCTATTGTAATTAGTTTATGTTAAATTTTTTTTCCATTCTCTCTCTCTTAGTTTTGCCCATCAATTGATTTGTTTATTTATTTCCTTTTTAAGAATTTTTGGCTTTTCGTTTGTTTATTTTGTCTTCTGCTCAATTCAGAGTGTTGCACGTGACTAGGCTTGTTTTTGCAATCATTTTTTTCGTTTTTTTCTGTTGCTCACATATTCTATTACTACTACTACTACTACTATCACTACTTAATTTTGTGTGTTTCACTCCTATTTATAATCTATCCTAATTGAGACGAGTTTTGATTTTGAAATCATCCTAACTTTCCCATAGACAAGAACAACATCAGTTTCAAGGGAAGTTATTGCAATATATATATACTCAATTTGAAATTAAACACTCTAAGGTTAGTAGTAGGCGAATAGACACAGACTCATGTTAACAATTTTGATTACATCGCAATTGGTCCTGCTCGATTAATGTTTTCTTGTAAGATTGGTATGCATTGAACAGGTTCATAATAAACTGCTTTCTCTATTCATAGTATTTCAAATTAGTTTCTTTTGTTTCTTTTTTTTCTTTGATTATTGCTAATTCTCTTATTTTCCTTGCAGATTAGAGTTGATTTAGTAAATACGATAGTTATTCCATTTGATTTCCTATTTAGTATGTTTACATTTGTGAGCCCCCCGAATGAGCAAACTAAATTAGATCATGTTTCTTTCCTTCAATGAAAAAATGATGCTGTATAAACATGGCTTGACTTATTTGAAACAAGGAGGGGGGTTGGTCGAATCACCACACATATGACATCAGAATTATCTGACAATACTAAATTTCACCACTTGATTTATCACACGTTTATGCAATTAATTTAAATATCCTTTACATCCCGGTGCCCCACAAAGACATCTGATACGCTCCTCGTCATTGGTTTCTCTTTCAAATTTATAATCATAAGTAAGTTCCTCATTTGCCTCAATATCTCGTAAAGCATAAATGACTATTCTTTTCTTCCCTTCAACTTTGATGATTTTTGCCGTACAACTTGGACTACAACAATGATTGATAAATCTAGCAATTCCCCCCTTTTTAGTTGCATCAATGACTGTATTATCATCGATTCTGAAAAGATACGACGACCCTATACCAGTCTTTAAATAACTTTTTTCCCTATGTTCGGCAACTTGTTGTCTGATACGTTCTCCAACGTATTCTATAATCATTTCTTTTGCAGCTATTGGTTCCATTGCATATAACCCCCAATTGTGAATAGCAGATCTGGCAAAAGTGACCGGTTTTTTACGTTTGGTCAAAGCATTCAAACTCAACACATCGGATTCAGAACCTATTTGGGCAGTTATATCAGCTGCAAATCTTCTATTGTTAGCTCTATTAACACGTGAGCTCTGTACTGCATTTGTGTTCTCGTTGGGCTTTTCTTCATCCTCGTCTTCATACTGAATAGTCTTAATTGGTTTATTAGTTCTTTTGCGGTGTGGCAAGTATCCAATTTTCTCTATTTCAGGGATTTTTCTGACCCCTTCACTCTTGAAAGATCCTGTGGTCGACTGTAAACTCTCCGGTAGTTCTTCTATGTATTCTTCTTCCTGGCTAATTTCTTGTACGTCTTTTCTGTTCTTGCTCTTCCAAGACCAATATTCAATATTTGATAACCCTGATGGAGTAGTTTCAGATAACACTTCTTGTGCTAATAACAAATCTTCTGAATCTTTTATAGTATGTTGCAATGCATTTAAATCGAAATCACCACTAAATGGAATTTCTGGATAAACAGTCCTTGGTGATTCTTCGGTTGGTTGGAATTTAATATCAACCTCTTCAGCTTCTTGTTTGATCTCAACTTCCTCTTTTTCTTCTTCTTCACCTTCTTCAGGGCTACTCTCTGGAGCTATTTCAGCCTCTATAGCTGGCACTTTAACCTTTTGTTTTTTGATTTCACGTTCCTCAAGCTCTATATCATCTTCTATGCTGGTGATTGTAGAACTTCTTTCCCTTTTCATTGTCAGTACCACAGGAGTGAGAGGTCTACTTGCAGTAGTTTCATCTTCATCTTCATCCTCAGATTCTGATTGAGAGTGTGACTCGGAATCCTCATCATCATCAAAATTAAGGGCATGTTGCATGGGGATAATACTGTTTCTTCTTTTTGGCTTATGCTGTTGAGTTCTATCGTGTGACATTCGAAATGAAGGCAATCTCTGTTGGAAAAGTTGTCTTTGTTTCTCAAGAATGGATAAAGCATTTTCTTTTAATTGATTATTTGTTACCAAAACCTTTGGTTTTGCTGCTTGCTCTCGGGATTTCAATTCTTCAACCAATTCCGGATACTTATCGTGTGCCAATAAATCCAAAATATTGGGTGCTATGATTCTTTCTCTTATGTCTTTTGCCAAAAAGGTTTGAAACTCTTTTATCAATATATTTGTTGCTTCATCAAGAACATCATTTGTGGACTTCAGTTCATTCTCCCTTATGTTGTTTGTAAAACCTTCTGGAATTGCCATCTCCATGACGAGCTTATACTCAAAGAATTTTTTGTTGTCTTCATTCAAAAAGCATCTTTCACATTCATTAAGAGAATTAAACACAATGAAAAACCCAGATTTATCTGATAAAACTCTTGTCCAATCATATTTCTTTAATGCTCTCTTGATATCATGAGACGAAATTTTCTTTGTTGGGACGTACTTATCACGTATTAATATATATGGTCGACTTTTAATATATTTCTCTAAATCTTTGGGTAATATCACACTCAGAATGATTTTATGATTGTGTCTCATGGAAAGAACTGTAGAGTTTGGTTTATAAACCAAATTTTTATCCCTGGTTGATACTATGGTACTTTCATGTTCAACACTTTTTTCTTTCTTAACAGACTCTTGATGTTCTTTCTCTTTCTTTTTCAAAAGTTCTTGTTTCTTCTGTTCTTCCACAAGCTTTTGACGTCGTTTTTCTTCCTCTTGTTCTCTTTGCAATCGTTGTTGTAACATTTTTTTCTTGGCACTTTCAAGCTTTCTATTCAATAATTGGTTTTCATTATCATTTAACGCTATTTTTAATGTTGCTCCATCAATTTTGAGCTCATCTTGTCGGACTGTCTTGATAAAATTTTTCGCCAATTCAGAAGCCTTTTGGGGATTCCCTTGAAACTTGAAGGTAACAATACCGAGAGGTACAGCTGTTGTGGGGTCAGTTATAAACGTCATTTCTTCCAAGGGGTTACCATATCTAGAAACAAAGTTTCTCAAGAAAGGTTCACTTGTGGAGATTGGCAAGTCCCATATTATTATGGTTGACATTGGAGCTGGTCCCAAGGAATCACTATTGTACACAAACTTTGGTTGAGGTAATTGCTTATATGGTGTCTTTTTAGTTTTTTTGGTCGGTTTTTGCAAATTCAGATTCGATTGAGCTATTCTAGGGTCGGATACATGGTTCACACCTTCTCCATTGTACCGTATCTTTTTAGATTGTATACCTTTATCAGTTTTCGGTGTATGTGAATCATTTATGACCATGAAATTTTTCTGGGGATTTATTGATCTTGAAAATGGAATAGTCAGTGTGAAATCTGAATGGTGAGATAGTTTCGGAAATTCAGAATCTTTATTATTCACCCCAGTGTTGCGGTCTGAACCATTAATCAGTTCTATCGAAATGGGTGTTGATACTTTGTCGCTACTAGACAAGGGCGTACTTAGTCCAGATGGTGTTCTACCATCCTTGGTACTTGATCTATGAGACCTGTTTTCAGGTGACTTCGATCCGATTTCATTAGGAATATACCTGTTATCACTTGATTCATAATGTGATCCTTTGTTAAGAGATAGCATCCCGCCAACAAGGTACCTGTCTTCCGGATACTTGGAACGACCTGTTCTATATCCTCCACGGTGAGATCCATGATATCCACGTCGACTATATCCACCACTTGCTCCCCCTCCGCTTCTGTTATTGTATGACATAGCAAGGTGTATGTTTGATTACAAGCTTCTTGTTTTTATTTGTTATACGTTAAATAAAATAGTATTGAGGAAGCTTTAATCTTGACTCTCTCACAAAAACTCTGCTTTTGTCTGCCTTTTGTCACAGTTATTAAACACTTGTTTATTGATATACTCCTGTAGTAGTCAACGTCCAAATGCAAAATCTATATATCAATCTGGAGTGTATTAATAAAAAAAAAAATAAAACAGAATAACAACTGCAGAAAAAAATGGGAGGAAAAAAAAGAGTTCAAGAGAAATAGGAAATGAAAGTAGTCGCGACTCCAACTACCATCCACCATCAAGGAAATAGAATTTTGTTATTGTTCAACTTTTTTAATCGAAATCTTTGTTTAATAACCTCTTATTCTCGTGGCTCTTCATAATTAATTAAGATACCAATGGAAAAGGAAGATCAAAAATCAGAAAGAAAAACTTTAAAGCAGCAGTTAAGTGAAAACCGAAGTATGTTACAGTCTTCTTTTGTTGGTTTGTTTATTTGTTTGTTTTTGTATACTAACAGAATTTGAAGCTAGAAGATTTCATGAATATCAAAAACGGTTGGAGTCTAAGAATTCAGCATATCTACTTGATAAGAATTCTACAAAGTTTTATGAAGAGTTGAGGCAAAGGGATTTGGATGAGGAAAGAAAGATTAAGCTGCAAGAAGCAATTGAGCTTCAAAGATTCAAGCAATTACGAGAGAGGAAGAAAGCACTGTCCAAACAGACGAAAAATATATCTCTTGGAAGTATCAGTAAGCCAGCGATTCTACCTAGGAAGAACCTACAGAAGGCAAGAGAAAACACATTGGAAAGGCGATTGCTTGAACAATCTTCAACCAAAGACGATAAGGAGGAAGATAACAGCGATAGTGGCAAAAATGGTATATTGACTGGATATGAATCTAGTGAAGATGAAGATTAAATGTCTTTGTTGCTTGGACTTGAGTTCCCACATCATCGATTGATGGCATTGTCATTGGTTGCATGGTCGTGTATTTTGTGACAACTTGTTAATGCTTCTTTGTATGCTGAAAGAATTTTTTTTTTCTTTCGTTTTGTTTTCTTTGGACCTGACAATTTCTCTTGATCTTTACAATAGGTGAAAGGGACTGTTCACAGAATATCAATGTTTTTAAATATCATACAGAGTACAAGCAGGATATTGATGGGGAAACCATCCAGTGTTAATTTGCTTGTTCAAACTAGAACCAAAATGAAATCCCATAAGGCAGCTGCCAACAGATTTATAAAAAGAGCTAGTGGACTCAAAAGAAAGCAAGCTGGTGTCAATCATGGTAATGGTAGATTTAGTTATTCTGCTTTGAAAGGCTTAAGAGGGTTTGTGGAAGTTTCAAACAAAGGAGGTCATTTGAAAAAGTTCATCAATCGTGTGTAATATCAACCTTGTAAATAGATAATTTTTGGTATTTTATGTGAATGCATGTTACTTAATTATAAAAATATATATATATATATATTATATAAATATTACTATTCATTGTATTTTTTCTCCATCCAAGTATTTGTATCGATTTCCTTTCTAACGTCAATAGTAGGAAAATAATGGTAGTCTGTCTTCAAAGATATAGCCATTGGTATATTGTCAAATGAAACTACTCTTAGCTTCACATATGTTTTGTCGGGCAAATCCTTTACTACGTCAACAAAACTCTCAAGATTTTTGGTTTCCTTGTCGTTGACATGGGTGATGAAACAATTCGGTACAATATAGTACTGGTCTGCTGGGCAACCAGACGATTTTCCAACTACATATACTTCAGATGGAATACTTTTCATCAACTGTCTTACACCATAATGTGGAGTTTGAAGTAATGCACCAGACCAGAAAACAACATGAGACGTGTCGAGTTCTCTTGTTTCAGTGGTTGGGACTCTCAATGTCATTTCTTTCTTTTGTCTGATAATCTTAAATTCTAAAATGTCTTTAGTATACATGGAATTCAAATCTCTCAAACTCTTTGCAGGCTTACCATCAACACAAAGAACCACGTCCCCAATTTTCAATGGATTTGTAACTTGATTACCCAAACTAGGTGCAGCAATTCGTTCAACGGCTAAAAATTTGATGTTATCTTCCGCTTCTTTCTCCAATTGTTCAATCCAGCTCAGAGAGACACCTCTAGTTCTACCTTGTAAAACAGTAAGCGAAGTAAATTCTGCATCAAGTATTCTCATATCTTTTGGCACTTTGTTTTGTTGCAATTGCAGGATCACTTCCTTCACATCTGTCACGTCTAATCCCATTTTGTAAGTCTTTTCATCAGACTCTCCCAAGTATGATAACCAAAACCCACGCACAGTTCCATCATTATCAGCCAATACACCAGCATCACATTCATTTCTAATCTTGCTGTCAAGCAAAATACACTCTAAATTAGTGCCTCTGTAACGTGGTGAGCTTGAGCTAGCATTGATATTCAAAGAGGAGACAGCACTCACCTTGACGTCATCTGTGACCAATCTCAAATGATAATTGTATCCTATCAAAAACGACTTATCTCCTCTTTGTAATGGTGAAGTTCCAAAAACGGGTGTTTTGACATCAGCCAACACTAAGCCTGGGTCGTATTTGACTATAGCATAGTTGAGATGGGGGTGTAAAAACACAACTTTTCCAGGGACTTCAATTGATTCAGCAAAAACAATAAAAATGTCACATAAATAATGTGGAACATATTTTCGTGAAACAAGAACATACCCATGGGTGGCGTCAATCACAACAGCATAACATATATCTTTTCTAAAAGGATGTGAGTCAATAGGACTTGGACAAAGTGTTCGTACCTGAACAAATGATCTCACCAAATCAGCACAACCTTTTTTACTGTCATCACCGAAGGGGATGTCAATATACTTTGCATTTTGAGGCTCAAGAGGAACAGGGGGCAATGCCTCTTTTTGAAGAGTTTCAAAATCCCACAAACCCGTGCTATCATTTCGAGTTGCCATTTTGAAAGAAGTGTGCCAATGTCTGTCAATATAAATACTTCTAACGTATTCTGAATGCATATCAGATACATGACGATAAGTCACTGGAACCCTTGAACAATCAGGAATTTTCTTCATAACCTCTACAAACTCATCCAAGTCTTCCACTCGCTCGTCATCAACAGACTCAATCATCCAACCAAGTGTATCTTGTGGTGAGAACTCGAAAGATCCTGTACCTCCGTTCACAAACACTCCTTTAACGGGTAAACCGTAACATCTGGCAATTTGATATGACAAGTCGTTGAACAGAGCACCTGCTACAACCACAAACCTGTTTGGAGTAATACTATGAAGATCACCAATAGTAATCTTTTGTCTGATTTCACGACCACCTCTTTGCAATACAAATTCCAACTCTTTGCCAACATTTTCGTCTAAAATTTCATCAACTCGAACAGATGTTGCGATTGGCTCATTGTTAATGGAAATAAGGGTATCGCCTTCTTTTATTAATTTATCTGCGGGACCATCAGGTAATACAAGCTCTGCAACCAACAATCCAACCTTATCGGGAAACAATCTTCTTGCATTTTGCTCTGCTTCTGCTGTCAATCCCAATCTAACACATTCATTAAAGGGCTTCAACTCCCATTCTACTTGAATATCTCCTCTTGTGATTGGTTCATTATTTTGAATACAACGCAAGGCTCTCAATGGTCTATAAACTGGGAGAAAGTAGTCAGTTGCAGCTTCTGTGTGTCCTCCGGCCTGTAATGCAACACATTTACCGTCCTCGTTCACTACTGGGGAACCAGAAGACCCACCTGAAGCAGCTGCGGCTGCTTGTATATATTCGGTGTTGAAATCATTGTACGTCAAACTACCATAATCCGGAGCGTTTCTGTCCAATCTTGAAATAAACCCAGATAATATAGACAATTTTTCACCTGCATCATTACCAACCACCCTTATTTCAGTACCAACTTTTGCCAAATCTGGTGCCAACTCTAGTTGAGTTAACTTCAAGTACTTGACGTCCTGAGGATTGAATTTTAGAATACCAAAATCGTGTATAGGATCTCTGAAAATCGGTTTGACATCAACCGACTCATGGTTATCAAATACAACATATCCGGTGAACGGTCCAGGTCCAACAACATGTCTGTTGGTGAGTATAAGTCCTCGTGAGGCATCGACAACAAACCCAGTTGCCTCACTTGACACTGCATTCTCGGTATCAAAAGGTGCCACATGGGAAAAGTGTATTGAAACAACACAGTTTACAACGTTTGTGATGGTTTCGGCCCATTTGTTATTATTACTTGTTATTGGTGAATCGAATATTGGATGTGGGGACTCAGAAACATATTCAATCTCACTTTCATCTTCTTCAAATTCTTTATAGCATTTTCTCTTATTCTCGTTGCCTAAAGAAACCTCAGCGTCTCTTTTCAACGATTCCATATCTTGCATGCTGATTCTATGTCCCCTGTAACTAAAAACTCAAATAGTTGATGTAAGGTGTCTAAACAGATCATCTAGAAAAGAGAAAAAAAAAAACATGAAAAAAAAAAATTAAAAATTAAAAACAAAGATGAAGCAGAGAGATGGTCTAGAGACAGATGGGCGAGAACCATTCCAAATACAATTTTCAAAAAAAGAAAAACAACACATGCACACACGATATTAAAAATCATAAACTAGTCCTTAACAAATCTAATAGTCTATGCATTACTAATTATTTATCTCCATGTCTTATAGTTGGTCACATTTCTCTAAAGCCTCTTTACGCCAGTTTTTGTAATACTCTTCTTGGTGACTTGATAACGAAATTGTCTCGCCATGAATCATAGCCCCAAACTGTTCCATTAGGTCCCAGCCTTCACCTATTTTCGCTTTTCTTTCAAAAGAATTTCTGGTTTCTTCAGCTGTTTTGCTACCATAAGCGTAAGTCTTTTCTATCTCTTGAATCCATGGTTCATCTTGAATCCATTCTTCGATTATACCACACCAAGATTGCATGGCCCCTAGCAGTAAACCTCCCTTCTGGTATTGTAACAATTGTTTCGTGAACTCTGACTTGGTGCCAACCAGTTGTGCAAGTAATCTGTTATTTATCCGAATGTATGCCGCATAAACCATACCACAGGCCAATGACCAATCACTTTTTTTAAGAAACTTGTGTTGATGCGTTAAAAATGTGCCCACCATCTTGGCGGTGATATCACCTGGTATAAGGAAAGTGTTGCAGAATGCTATAAAATCTGCTATCAGAACGTGTTTCTTATCGTATTTATAAACTTTATGTGTTGGGGTGCCTGCCTTGGATTCTTTTCTTTTCTTTGGGTTAAAGGGAGAGTCTACATCCTTAAGTTGGCCATCGGGGGAGTTACCATTGACCTGGTCTTCTTGCAACATTTCTGCTCGAAGACGTTTTAAAGGGGATCCTGATTTCAAATTCTCTTTGCTTGTTCGACTCTTTGTTGGTGTCAGTGGACTTTGGGATGGTGGTTTCACCTTTTTGGGACTTGATACAGGTGTGCTGGCTGCGGAGATTTGTTCTATCAACTCACGAAAAGTGTCTAGTAACTTTGCTGCTACTTTAGGTTGTGTTGGTATTCTTGACACATCAGGAGTCGGCAATTCAAAAGATTGTTTATATTTTTCAACAATAACAACAGCACATAGATGAAAACGTGCAATTTCCGATTTATTTGGTAGTATTGCTTGTTTCCTTAAACTAAGTTGATATAAGGAATTGATATAATCTAGTAGCTTGGGTGTAAATTCACCTAAATAATTGGGAATTACATCTTGAAGAGCTTTTCGTGCTTGAGAAGAGGACATTTGTACTGAGACCTTGGGGTGAATACTCGATGTCGTAATTGAAAAATTTGAAAAAAAAAAAGTAAACAAAGAAGAAGAAGAATCAAGACAGAGTAGAGAAATCAACTTACTTTATGTCAAGATAAAAGTATAGTAGTCCTGAAGTTTTGTTGCAATTCGCACTACTTTCTCGGTTTTCATCATTTTCAATTGTATTGTATTTTTTTTTTTTTCTTTTCAACCAACCAGAACAATTCAAAATCTACTTATCCACTCATTGCGAACTTCCTCTCAGTTGTCTCATAAACATTCCACAACTAAGTCAATATATATTCCAATAAAATGTTATCCAGAGTATCCATAAGATCATTGCCGCTTTGTACACGTACATTTGCAACAACTTCTATATTAAAACAATCTGAGCTTACTGCCGCTACAGATTCAAGTGGTAAAGAAATTGTTTCTGGTGCCCCAAGAGAACTTGTGACAGAAAGAGTTGTCAGAATCTACCAAGAAGCCAAGCCTGCTACACAATCTGGTCACCACAATGGTAGCCACTGGAAATTGGACTGGGACGTTTTAGGCAAAGGAAATAGATGGGAGAATGATTTAATGGGTTACCAAGGATCTGCCGATTACATGCAAGGTACCATAATGAAGTTTGACACCAAAGAATCTGCTATCAAATTTGCTGAAAACCAAGGATGGGATCACTACGTGCAAGAACCTAAGAAAAGACATTTCAGAAAAAAAGATTATTCAGCAAACTTTTATCATTCAGCTGGTCCTTTGAAACATATCAGAACAAAATAGGTTATCTATTCAGTTGAGTAATATTTATAGAAACTTAAGGTTTATTATTATTTAGTACACGCATTTACATTGTATAAATAAGCTAAAAGATGCAGATTGGAAGTAACGCCAAAATGGTTTTTAATTTGTAGAAAGCTCTTTTTTTGAGAGAATTGCTCGTCTGAGAGCAAACTTGCATCAATTATGGTTATGTGAGTACCCTTCATTCCGTAATTTCTGTGTTAAGGTACTTCGATCGTTTAGCTATAAATAATAGACTTTAAATTCAAGAGGAATAAAAATAGTTCTGTGGTAAGCAGATTTTTCAGGCTCATTGATCTCAAAAAATAAACAATTTACAGCTTGAGACAAGTTTTGAATAAAAATAATTGCAAATTTCTTCAAAAAAATACACTCAAAAATTGACCATTTAATTCAAAAGAGCATACCAACTTCTACTCAAAATACTCAAATCCGGCTATTAAAAATTGTCAGTATTATGTCTATAGATTCAAAAATCAATTTTGAAATAGAAAAAGCAATCCAAATTAAGCGACTTAATATTCCCAAAAAATTCCAAACTCGAAAATGGGCGTGTGGCGTAGTTGGTAGCGCGTTCCCTTAGCATGGGAAAGGTCATGAGTTCGACTCTTATCTCGTCCAATTTTTTTTTCGAATTTTTCATTCTCCTAATTTTTGTATTAGAGATGCCATGGTAGTAATGTCTTCTACGCGATCCATCTCGTACAAAAAAAAACAAAAAATTTTCCACTCAAAACCTTGTGGCATCGAAATAAAATATTAAATACTTTTTTGTCTTTTATTTTTTGATCTAATTCTTAAACCAATATAGATTATATCCCAAACAAGATGTCTGAATCAGCTACTGATAAATCACAATTGTCAAAATTTGAACAACACTATTTTTCATCCTACGATCATTTTGGTATCCACGAAGAAATGTTAAAGGATACTTCACGTACCTTGAGTTACCGTAATGCCATGTACAGAAATAAGGATTTGTTTAAAGACAAAATTGTTCTTGATGTTGGATGTGGTACTGGTATTTTGTCTATGTTTGCCGTTAAAGCTGGTGCCAAACATGTATATTCAGTTGATATGTCGTCTATTATTGACAAGGCCAAGGAAATCGTGGAGTTGAATGGATTCAGTGATAAGATTACTTTGTTGCAAGGAAAATTAGAAGACATCAACTTGCCAGTTGACAAAGTTGACATAATAATATCAGAGTGGATGGGTTATTTCTTGTTGTACGAATCTATGTTGGATACAGTCTTATATGCCAGAGACAGATATCTTGTTGAAGGCGGGTTGATTTTCCCAGACAAATGTCAAATGTACATTGCTGGTATTGAGGATGCGCAGTACAAAGATGAAAAGATACATTATTGGGAGGATGTTTATGGGTTTGACTACACTCCATTTATTAAAACTGCCATGGAAGAACCATTGGTTGACACTGTCAACAATCAATCTTTGATTACCAAAGGTACACAGTTTTTTGAATTTGACATTAATACCGTTACAAAAGAGCAATTATCTATTAAGAGAAAGTTTGAGTTACAAGCAATTGATAATGATTACTGTCATGCCTTTATTGTGTACTGGGATGCTGTATTCCCAGGTAAACAAAGAGTCATCTTACCAACTGGACCAATGCACCAATACACCCATTGGAAGCAGACAGTTTTTTACATGGATCAAGTCTTGGATCTCAAGAAAGGAGACACTATTAACGGTGAAATTACAGCTGTACCAAGTAAAATTAACCCAAGGGAACTTGACATTGATATCTCATGGGAAGTAAAAACTCAAGCCAATGATAAATCAAGAGAATTGAAGGGTGGATACACTTACTTTTTACGCTAGTATTGGTGTTCGTAATGTGTAGACTGGTATATCCCTATTATATTTCTCCCCAAAGCCTAAAATGTTTATAGTTGATTACTTACATAATATCTACATATACAAAAGAAAAGTCGAGAACAATCAATTTTTTTTTTCTTTGCTCAAGAAAAATAAACTTTTGGTGGCAACAGTATAAACCCTTGTTAACTTTGAATGTTCAAATCTTCAGCATTTAGAACTTTTGTCAGAAACATGTCCAAATCAGATTCAGAATGGAGAGCTATTTTATCACCAGAACAATTCCGTGTATTACGTCAGGGCGGAACTGAAGCTCCATACACAGGTGAATATACCAATACCCCAGCTTCAGATGTAGGGTACTATGAGTGTGCTGGTTGCAAGTACCCATTATACAAGGCGAACACAAAATTCAAGGCACATTGTGGTTGGCCAGCTTTCTACGAAGCCCTCCCTGGAGCTGTGAAAATTTATAGAGACGAATCACACGGTATGATTAGGGAAGAAATGAGATGCTCGAACTGTGACGGACATTTAGGTCATGTATTTAAAGGTGAAGGCTATAAGACACCTACAGATGAAAGACACTGCGTTAACAGCGTGTCAATTAAATTTAACCCACAAGATCAACAAAGTTAAATAACAAATGGAATATATATCTTTCTTTTCAACTTTTTGTAGTCATCGCCGAAAGATTTCAAGTATCTCTGGTGTTTTTTAACAGCCCAAAGCCACATTTGACCGGAACTAACAAATAAGAAAATCCAAGCTGACCAGTTACCTACGAGTAAAGCATAGGCTAACCACGACAATGATTCAAAAAAATAGTTAGGACAAGAAACCCAATTGAATCCATATCCGAACGGAATAACGTAAACTTTGGAATCACCTTTTCTCAAGTTACTCAAAATTAAATGAGTAGTCAAGTTAGATAATTCGGCGAAAACCCACAAGCCGAAAAGACCATATACAACTGAGCTTGGTAATTCATTAACATGGAAAAAGTATTTTAAAACCCCCAGTTTATCACTTGGACCATAAATAAAATATGCCAAATTAAAACCAGACAAAATCCAATAATGTCCTGAATTTTTGAAAATATTGAAAGCTGGCATTGTTGCGTTAGAGAATTTATGAACAAAAATGGTTTCCAATTCACGCTTTAAAAAATGCAAAAGGACAATTGCAAAGGCAAATTTTTGAGTTTGTGTGTGTTCGAAAGATCCAGAACCATAGAGTGATTGGACATAGTAAAATAACGGATGAAAAATAAAGGGACCAAAGTATTCAACCAAAAAAACAGTTCTCCATGAGATTTGCGGACCCAAATCTTTGACAAACAATTCAATCTTGCTTGCAGTCTTTGGGATACCGTTCTCAGCAAAAGTCTTATGAGGAATCAAAGCTACTTGTTTGCCATTTTCTAATTTAGTTAATCTAAGTCTATGTTCGGAAATATGATTATCAGAACTCAATTCGTTGATTAATTCTTGAACTGACGAGTCCGGGGTCAATTCATTGGAGGAAAAAGATTTAATGGATCTGGAACGTGATTTGACTTCAATGTCAGTCATACTGTCTTTCTGGTATATGGGATGAAAATATATACTGTAACTGGTCTTTTTTTTTTTTTYGGTTTTTTTTTTTTTTGCAAATGGCAACTATACACAAGATCCAAGCACACAAATTTATTTAAGTTTTAGCAATCATAATTTTGACGACACTTTACCAACAGAGCATCATTCAAAAGAAAAAGCTTCAGCAATTCTGAATCTCTCTTGCAACTGTTTACTTCATGTATGATTCTATTTATATATTTATGTATCACTAAAGATCTTTACTTGTAATCTTGCTTTTCGTGTGCTAACCAACTGTGGATTATTTCCTCAAAATTTTTTTTCCATTGAAAAGAATTGGTGGTGGCAACTGATCAAAGAAAAAAAAATGACACCGTTGACTCACACTTTCTTTTTCTATTCATTAAATCAATAATATTATCGATCATGTCTTCAGATTGGGATTCAGTTACTATTATCGGACAAAAGGCCAGAGTTGGCGGTGGTGGTCCAAGAGAAAATGTTGCTAAGACTTCTTCACAATTAAATGCTGCCAGAAGAGCTGGTTTGGTTGTTGGTACCGAAAAGAAATACGGAACTGCCAACACCAAGTCAAATCCAGAAGGACAAAGATTAACTAAATTGGATGCAACTGATGATGTTGTTGCTGTTAAGAAAGTAGATGTCAGTGTTGGTAAAGCGATTCAACAAGCTAGACAAGAAAAGAAATTGACTCAAAAAGAGTTGGCCACTAAGGTGAATGAAAAACCAAACGTTATCAATGATTACGAAGCCGGAAGAGCTATTCCAAACCAACAATTATTGGCCAAGTTAGAAAGAGCCTTGGGTGTTAAGTTAAGAGGTAAGAATATTGGTGAACCTTTGTTTGCTAAGAAAAAATAAGGGTTTCAATGATTGACGAATTCATGACTATTTAGATTGTATCGTGCCTGTGTACAGGGTTCAACAACCAATGTATTATGTATGTACATATGTTATACCCGTAATAGAATACCGAGGTTGTGCTTTTTTTTTTAACAAAAATAGAAACGTACATTTATAGTCAATGCTAGATTAAGAATAATACTAATAATAATACAAAAATAATAACATCATCCAAAGAGAGTAATACATGACAAGAAATAAATAATGATGAAAAAATTAAAAGTAAATCAATGATAAATGTTTTGCAATCGAAATCAGTATAAGGAAAAACTGGGGTTTATTAATCGGACTGCGCTTATGAAGATTTGTTTTGGGTTTCCAACCGACATATAGCTCTTAAAAGATCTTTTGTGTCAACATTTTTCAGAGGTATAGACCATCTGTTATTGCTACCGCTGCTGGACGGTAGGGATTTATATGCTTCCACTTTTGATTTATTTGAGTAACCCTGCAAATACTGTGACACCTTTTTGTTTAATTGTTGTTGCTCTACCGATTTCAACAAGTCGCTTGCACGATTTAATTGGAATGCTGTGAAATAAAGCTTATCCACTTCAGGCTCTAGTTTTGTTATATTTGATTTAACCTCAGTATGGTTAGCCTCAATTGTTTCAACCATTGAGTTGTCAATTGCATCTGGTTGTATGTTTCCGACCCTTTCTTCCTTTATGTACTTATTTAGTTGTTTCTTGTCGTCAGATAAACTAATCTTCATTGTTTCTAACGGTCGTATTGCTTGTTTGTAAACTTTATGCCACTCAGCTTTCTGTTTTCTTAGATTTTTCAATTTCTTGGTGTAAATATCAATATTCTTTAGATTTGTAATATTTAAAGGATTGGGCACAGTAACCACTTTCCCACTTATCGTTTCTATATTGTTGTTTCTGTTATCGTACCAACTTGTAGAAATCTTCTTTTCCGTCAAATCTCTTATAATCTCTTCCTTGATTACCCTTGCTATACTTGGCGCGGTTTGATCCTCAGATTCCCGCTGTTTCAAATCTTCCTCATCTTTCTCAAATTGCTTCTTCATATTCCATATCAACAATTGTCTCAACCTATCTGGTCCCGGCATCGTAGTATCCAAAAGCTTATAATAATCAGACACAGGAACTTCTTTATGGGGCACTCCCACAAACCCATTACCAATTGAAGAAACTCTTTTACCTCGATTCAAATAAGACTGTCTTCTCTTGTTAGAAACCGTTTTCTCGTTGTCATGTAATTGTAAAGTTTCACGAGATACTTGCTCTATGTAATCGTCCGAATTGTACCCGTTTCCTAAAGGAGACCTTAATTTTGTCGGGTTCTTGACAGATTGTCCTTTGACTCGTTGTTTATTTTTCTTTCTGCTTAAATTGAATATATCATCTGAAGAATCACTATTTATGTCCTCTCGTGCCATCAAATCAATTTCCTCATGTAATTGAGTAACTGGAGTATTGACCTTTCTTTTCTTACGAGACTGTTGTGTAGGTGATTGACTTCGTTTATACACAAATTCTCCATCCTCTTCAAATGTATGTCGCTTCTTAGGAGCAGAGTTTTTAGTAAAATTCTCTTGTGAAGAAAATAAATCAGATAATTGGTTTTTCCTAGATAACAAACTTGGCTGTGGAGTAGCTTGTTCATCATCGTCTGTGTCATGGACCAATTTAGCTTGCTTTTTTGATTTCTTTCTTGTTAGTGCTTTTTTTTTACCAGCACCCAGTGTTCTCATATCTATTTAGTTTATTAAAATTGATTTATAATGGAAGAAAATCATTCAACGATGTATGGGTATTCAAAGTTGTGGGTCTTTTTTGCAATATTTCTATTTTGATTTCAATGTTTTGGTTTTGAATTAGATGATTTTCTGTTTCTTTTTCTGTCTCTCTTATTTTTTCCCTCTCGCTCTCTCTCTCACACATATGTTTCCAATAGTATCGGGTTCTTATATATTCACACAAACCTATTTTTCTTTTTTTTCCGCTTGGAGGAAAAACGCGAATTCTCTCTAAGATGATTGATTTCTCACAAACAAACAACAACATACATCAATCTCTCTCTTTGTTTATATTTTCCCCCAATGGTTCAGCGATAATTGAACATGAAACCAGATATTTTAACTGTATCACTATGTCACAAGTACATTGCCAGATTAAAGCACGAAGAGAACAATTTGGAAATACTAAATTTACAAACGTCAACAGTCTGTCGGTCATATAACCTTCAAACACTAGTGAGACAGTTTTCTCAAAGTAACTACACAGGTCCTTGTGTTGTATCACAATTGCAATGGGAACATATACTACCAGACTCAGTATCTACAAAGCTTGCAATAGTAGTAGATAATTTACATATTGCAATGATTATTGATTTCCGAAAGGAAGATACCGAACCTATTTTCATCAAGCAACCCAAAAATGAAGGAATTGAAAGTATAGAATGGATTCCACCGCCATCTGAGAAGGATTTAGGAGCGTATACCAACAGTCGTCAATTATTGATATTTTCAAAGCATGATCTAGCAGTCAGGGTGTTCTCTTTGGATTGCACGCACGTGTTATTCACAATCTACAAGCCAATATCATCACTCTTAATTCGTCCTAGTCATGACAATAGATTCTGGTCCATACTTGCAAACACCCTTGAATATAACAAACCTCCGGTATTGTATCATTTTTATAACGAGGGGTCTGTCAGCCTTCTTATTAAGCTGATCAAATTACCGAATACGTTGACAACTGAGCCAAAACTATCGTGGTCAGATAAGGGGACTTGGTTGCAGATTTTCAATGACCATGAAACGATTTTTGGATATAATTTATTGGTTTATGATCTTCTAGGGCGTGTTTCTGAGAGAAGAAGAATTGACCCGTTAGTCGACGTGGATATCTTGGATAATGGGTATAACATGGGTTCAGATGATCATTTGCATTTTAGTAGTAACGAGTTTCAATCTAGTTGGGTGACGCTCCTGTCTGATAGGGAATACATTGTTGTATCTGATCTTCAAGGACACCAATTGCAAATTCAAATAATTGAAATAAGGTTATTACGAGTAATCAAGGCAATAGAACTAGACTTGAAAGACAAACAGGGTTGGAAGCAACTGTGGGACAAATTTGTTTACGGAAAAATAGCATTACCTGAAAATCTTGAAATTACAAAAGTTTATTCACACGAGTTTGAACTATATATTTGCATCAACAATACATACGTGGTAGGTTGCGACCTTGAGTTGACTGACTCGGATGATATAGAGATAGAGATAGAATCCATAGTAGAGGTGGATACTGTTATTGTTGATTTCTACAAGAATGACAATAAATTAGTACTCGTCTCAGAAAAGCAGATTGTGACTTTGAACGATGACAATGACAAACCTCAGAAAATATTTGAAACAAACGGTACAATTAAGAATACTCAACCAAATGCTGATCAAATTACTATAATATATAACACCACACAAAAAACGTTATGGGAAACAGTTTTCACAAGCAATAAGTTTGCCAGCCCCAGGAAAAAGAGACATTTGGTGGGAAACACTTCCATCCTGCTAGATGATATAACAGACACATTTAATTTAAAGAAAAGAATCAAATCAAAATAAGCTTTGAATATATATTTGTAATTGTATGTACAAGGAGATGGAAATAAAAATACACATAAAATTATTGTTTCTTCTTCTTAGGAGCACCCTTATTTCTTCTTTTTCTATCTGCAACTATAAATACCCTATGTGCTTCTCTAGGATCCACTAATTTTAATTGAGGAAACCATTTTTTGAAATCTTTGAATGTAGGTACAGCATTATTATCACCGTAATATTTCACATATTCTGGACCTTTCAAAGGTGCTCTTAATATTTTATTGGGGTTTCTCTTTGCATTAGGATTCCAAAACTGATCAAATATTTTAAAGGAAGTTTTCCTAACCTCTGCCAATCTTGCTTTGGATGGTAACACTTTCAACACACTCATGGCCGTGGTTCTATCGATTCAGATGTAACTAAGGTTTGAACAACTGAGAAGATTTTTTTTTGCTTTATTTGTTTGGATACACTTTTTGTTTGGATGTGTGTGTCTTCTCAAAACATATCTCACGTGATCATTAGGATAATAATGTAGATTTCACAACAAAGTATTGGTAACTCAGTTCTACGAGTATGCTTTACTAACATAAACTTAGGCACATTTTGAAATGGAATGAAATAAGTCGACAGTGGATTAATTATTTGTCAGTGTATTAGTGGTACTTTTTGTGACCATAAATGCCATTGTAGATTAACACTGCCAATGTCATTTTTTTTCCCAGTTTTCATACACTTGCTTCGCCTCTAATATAGTAGGGATCATCACGATAAAAATAGATCGATCAAGTGAACTAAAAGAAGTATATATATATATGATTGAATAAATATCATTTTAGAATAGATGTTTTTATAGATTCAACAAGATTTGTATCTGCAAACAACATTTATTTCTTCCTTAAACCGTTGTACGAGCCAAATCATAACTACTGTCACTCCAACCACCACCATACACTACCCTTTTGAGATCTTGGCAGAAATCTAAATCTATTTTTTCTCTTTACTTTATTTTCCAGCTTTAAATCAGACAGCACCACTAAAATTCACTTATACACCTAAAAACAATAAACAGAATCGTGTCTATAATTAAGACATAACTGACAAGTTTAAACGGAGAATCTTGGAACATTAGTCTTTTAAAAATTGGTGATTCTTCAATATTTCCTTGCTTTTGATACTGCTACCTTTGAATCTAGAGTTGGCTATTCCTTTTTTTAATAGACTCACCTGCATGGAATAGTGACCAATCAACTAATTTACAAGACTTTTCAATAAATCATGGATAACAGCAATACCCATTCAAGTCGAGGCAGACCTGGAATAATAATAAATCCCCCAACTGAATCAAATCTTAACGTACATCATATTCCCGAAGAAGAGCAGGCATCTTATGACGAAGATTACGACCCAAATAAAACATATATATCTGATTCACAGTACTGGCAAAGGCAGTCTTCGTCACACCATGAAGACGATCTAGCCAGTATAGAGATACCCGAGTTACACCAAATTCAAGACAGAGCTCCAGATTCATTACTGGCTCATTCGGATAAGCGATCTTCACGAAGTGGACGTGATATACTTAATGTACTACATTTGAGCCGACCAAGCTCGCCCAGGTCACCTCATTCAAGTACATCAACACCAAGTCTAGGCCATGCGATTGAGGATGAAGATTTGGATGAGTTAAAAGAAGGATTGAATTATGCATTAGGTACTAAGGAAAATGAAGCTAATTGGTTCCCTGTTAATAAATTGGCCAAGTCCTCAACCCACTCGAGGGAAGAGAATTCAGGCGATGAAAATTCTAGCTTTGTGAATTACACAACAGATATTCCATTGAATGATTTATCTCCTTACATTTCAAACACAAACACAAACACAAACAAAAACAAAAGTGACACTTCATTAAAGTATTTGGTGAATTCCCCCTTCGAAACTAGACCGAATTCAAGCTTGCATGTTGATCCAGGGTTTTTGGAAACAGGCTCGTTGATGTCACCATATCCCAAAGATGGGGGTGGTGCTTCTCCTAGAATTGCTAATGCAATCTCAAGAATTTCAGATCGTATTGCCGGTGCAGGGGGTAACAGTAGACGAAATGAAGAAAGTACAGATAGATTGAGTGCAGTGGAGTCGCAAACAAGCTTGCCGTTACCAACACCTATGAGTGAACATTTTACGTTTTTTGATGAATACAATAAATCCAGCAACAAAAGTGACAAAACATCTATTGCCAATACATCTATTAGAAACGACAGAGATGCTTATTCAGACTCGAATATAGATGGATTGGGGTTGTATCTACAACAAACTAACAAACTGCAAATATCAGGTACAACACAACACGAATACTCACGTGAAGTCCCAGTGACAGATTATCTCCGATTACCGAAAAAGCTGCATCAAAACAACAAAACAAACTACCAAGAGTTTGACACTATGTATTTATTTGGGAAATCATTGGGTATATTTACTCCTGAATCAAAAGTTCGTCAATTTTGCTATCACGTGTGCGAGAACAAATTCATAAACACATTTCTTTTGATTATTTTGATTTTGCAAGTTGCCTTATTGACTTACAGACAATGGAATCCTTTAGTACTTAATGGATATTTTGTCAAGGGATATAACTGGGCAGATTATTTGCTCATGGTCATAAATGTCATCTACACGGCAGAAGTCATAGGAAAAATTATAGCTTACGGATTTTATGATGACCACATAATGTTTGATGAGTTAGGGTTGCCATATCCCAAAAATGAGATTACTAAGGAATATTTTAGTAAAAATTACATTTCGAAAATATTGAAATCTTTAGGATTCTTCAAGTCTCGAGTGGAGAAGAAGAGGCAAGAAAAGTTTATATCTGAAGATAATGATAAAAGAAGCTCTAGTGAAGATAGTGAAATCAGAGAAATTGACTTGAATGATAGTAGGCAGGATTTACTAGGAGAGGCAAATCGGTCGTTCAGTTTGAAAGATAAATATCAGATGGACCTGCATCATCGTAATTATATACCCCTCAGATCACAAGCAAATGATCCTGATAATTTGGATGAAACTACTCCAGCACCTAAACAAATGCTAGAGGCCAAAAACACTTTTTTCAAACCAGCACCCCATACTTTTGAAAAACTAAATTTGAAAAGAGCATTCTTCAGAAGCAGTTGGCAAAGAATAGACTTCATATCTATGGTTTGTTTTTGGATTTCATTATTTTTATCAATCAATCATTATGATGCGGATCACCACATTATGTTGTTTAGAGCACTCAGTTGTCTCCGTATTTTGAGACTTTGTAACTTGACTACTGGTACTACCACTATCTTGACAGCATGTAAGATAGCCATCCCGCAATTGATTGACGTTTCAATTTTTATTGCCTGCTTTTGGTTATTCTTTGGTATAATAGGTGTACAAACTTTCAAGTCTTCATTAACCAGACATTGTGTATGGACCAATCCTGACGATCCAAGTGACACATATGTAAATTCAGGTCTGTATTGTGGATCTTATATTGGTCTTAATGGAGAACCAGCGGCATATTTAATGAGAGATGGTCTGTCATCCAATGTTATAAAGGGCTACAGATGTCCCATGTATTCACAATGTATATCAGGAGATAATCCCTACAATGGGACACTAAACTTTGACAATATATTGCAATCGTTAGAGATTGTATTTGTTATTATGAGTGCAAATACTTTTACTGATATTATGTATTACACTATGGATACAGACAATATGGCAGCCTGTTTATTTTTCATTGGATGTATATTTGTGATGACAGTTTGGTTAATTAACGTATTTATTGCCATTATAGTTGCATCATTCAATATTACAAGAATGGAGGTGGCAGAAGAAAAGAAAAAGAAACGTGAAGGAAGACGGATTTTTAAAATATTTGGATACGCCGATCAAGATGTCCAAATGCACGAAGAACGACTCGAATTTTTGAAGAATCAAAATGTGTTTTTGAAATGGTATTATAATCTCGAATTCTTTTTTGTGATCTGTGTTATCATTGATTTATTTGTGCAATGCTTCAGAAGAGCAGATATGTCTGATCGTAGGGCACATTTATTATATCGTTTTGAAGCATCCTTTACCGGTGTCTTTATGGTTGAAATTATTTTGCGTTTTGCTTTCTATTTTCCAAATTGGAGATTATTTTTCAGAGTGAAAAGAAACTGTTTTGATTTGTTTTTAGCAGTGATCACAACCATCATTATTATCGGACCAATCAAAGCTGCTCTTGGACATGCATACTATTGGTTAACTGTTTTTCAAGTGATGAGAGCTTATAGAGTAGTGTTGTGGACTTCTATTACAAGAAATTTGTGGTTAAAAATCATGGGAAATTTCAAAGCAATTTTTGATTTAGCATTGTTCTATTTCATCTTACTTTTTTTGGTTAGCATAATATTGGCTAGATATTTTGAAGGAGTGGTTACTGAAGATGAAGCTGGTGATCTTGATTTTCCAATGACCACGTTACCCGGGGTTTTCATTGCTTTGTATGTTATAACGTCAACGGAAAATTGGACAGAAATACTTTATGGTATGCAACAATATGCCACAACCACATCATCTCGATCATTTGGATCAATTTTTTTGATTGGATGGTTTATGTTGTCTAATATGATTATCCTAAATATTTTCATTGCTGTTATTGCTAAAACGTTAGAGGTCTCAGAAGAAGCCAAGCGGAAACAGCAACTATTGCAATTCATTGATACAATGACAAACAAGCTACAAGATATTGAACAAGATTCCGGGTTGCTATCCAAAATCAAAAAGAAATTGTTCAGACGAAAACAAGTAAAAGATGAACTAGAAGAAGCAGTTGTTAATTTACTTTTGAGTGGGACTGCTGTGAACGATTTCTTGGAAAATGATGCTCGCAATGAAGTTGATGATGAAGAAGAAGCAATAAGAACGTTGCCTGCATCGACTTGGAAACGATGGTTAGGCGTAAATTACTGGCGTACCCTTAATTTGTTCAGAAACAACCCATTTTATGGAAATAAGGCCAAAGGGAGGAAAGTATCATTGGAGAATTTTAATCCAGCCAATTTTGCCAGAACTATTGTTAAGGAAAGAAAAAACATTGTTAGCAAACAAAACGAGTTCTTGGAAGCTAATCCACGATACAATTATGTGTTTTATGTTATTGGGCCTCATCATCCACTTCGTAGGTTGTGTCAAAAAATGGTTAAACCAAGTTATGGGGAAAGAATTGATGGTGTTGCTCCTTATAAGCCAGTTGCAGAAGCCATGGTTGTATTGATGTTCATTGCAACTGTCACATTAGTTGTAATTGCATGTTATATGACACCAATCTTCCGTATGGATCATGCTGGTGAGGCATGGGTATTTTGGGCTGAATTTGTATTTGTAATGGTATTCACTGTTGAATTTGCTATCAAAGTTATTGCTGATGGATTTATTTTTACCCCTAATGCTTATACTCGATCATCTTGGAATCTAATTGATTTTGTGGTGTTGCTTTCTTTGTGGATAGAAACAATTGCATATATGAAAAATGACGGGAAATTATCAAGAATTGTTAGAGGGTTGAAAGCGTTGAGAGCATTAAGATTGTTAACCGTTAGTGATACAGCAAAAGCTAATTTCCATAATACAATGATTGCTGGATTTTGGAAAATTATCAATGCTGCGGTTATTTCCCTCTGTTTATTGCTTCCATTTTCGATTTGGGGGTTAAATATTTTTAATGGACGACTTGGGTATTGTGTTGACGGACTGTCTGACATGAGCTCTTGTTACAATGAATATCAAAATACTGTGTTCAATTGGCAGGTTGTTAGTCCGAACGTATATACCAATCCTCAATTAGAATTCAATCGATTTGCATCGTCATTTGCAACTTTGTTTGAAATTGTTTCTTTAGAAGGTTGGGTCGACTTATTAAACAACGTCATGGCTAGTACAGGGGTCGGTACCCCCAAAGAAACCAATGCAACACCATTCAATGGATTTTTTGTGGTTCTTTTCAATTTCATCAGTATTGTTTTCATTTTGACATTGTTTGTATCTGTTATCATTAGTAATTACTCGAGATCAACTGGAAGAGCTTATATGACAACTGATCAAATATCATGGTATCGAGTTAAGAAGATATTGGTGCAAGTAAAACCTTCGAAAAGAAAGAATATTGAAAATCTTCATTTTATAAGAAGATTTTGCTACAGAATGACCGTTGAAAGAAATCCTGTTTGGACAAGAACCTTGAATTGTGTTTTGGTTTTGCATGTCATAGCATTGTTGTTGGAATGTTTCCCATCATATGATAGTTTGAATCAATTTAGAACTCTGATTTATATGATTGCATCCAGTATGTTTTTTGTGAATTCAATCATGCTTTTCACAGGACAAGGGTTTTCGACATTTATGCAATACAAATGGAACATTTTTAATTTGGTGGTATCCTTAGGTGCCTTTGGAACAACAACCGGATCATACTTTTTGGATCCTAATTCCCCATTGATAAATATTAACAAGTTATTCTTGGTTGCTATTTTAGTGTTTGTGATTCCTCGAAGTAATAGATTGAGTCAACTTTTAAGATTTGCTTCGGCGTCATTGCCCTCTTTGATTTCCTTGGTGTTTACATGGATTATAGTGTTTTTGGTTTTTGCAATTGCCATGAATCAAATTTTTGGAATGACAAGACTTGGACCAAATACTACTGGGAACATTAATTTAAGATCAGTTCCCAAGGCATTGATTCTTTTATTCAGATGTAGTTTTGGAGAAGGATGGAATTATATTATGGAAGATTTTGCCTTAACTCAACCATTTTGTACCAGTAAGAATAACCTTGATAACAGTGATTGTGGTAATAAACAATATGCTTATATTTTATTCATTGCCTGGAACATAATATCAATGTATATATTTTTGAATATGTTTATTTCATTGATTTTGGATAGTTTTGATTATATTGGACATAAAGAGAGTTATAATCAATTGATTCAAAGAGAAGAAGTCCGTAAATTCAAAAGAACATGGCAAAAATTTGATCCTCAAGGAACAGGTTATATCAAACCAATTGAGTTACCCAAATTGTTACATTCACTTGAAGGTGCTTTATCTTTCCATTTTTACACTGGACTGTTAACAATTCCAGAATTGTGCAAAAAATGGATTATTAGAAATAATCCGAATGATCCATACGATGTGACGATTAATTATGGGGCCATTGAACATACTATGGAACAAATGGATATCCCCAAAATTAGAGAAAGACGGAAAGCATACGAAATGTTTATTGAAGAGGCATTATTATGTATGGAGTTGAATAATGATCCGGGAATATCTTTTACAAGAATTTTATTGCAATTGCCATTGTACACATCGTTTGATACAAGTAATTGTTTTAATTTGATTGATTATTTGGATAGAAGGTTGTTGATACAAAAAGTTATGAAGCGTTTACATACCAAGCGAGTCTATGAAACCATTGCTACATATGTTTGTCGTTGGAAATTTAAAAAGGACAATCGATTAGGTATCAAGGATACAAATCTTGCCTTTGATAAAAAATTAGCCAGAAACAGTTATTTGCGGAATGATCAACTTTTGATTAATAAGAATCCACCAACTATATTTGTCACTGATGAAGGTGGAAAAAGAAATCTGAGTGATATAAATGTACGAGATTCCTCGTCTTTAAGTACAGAAAGAAACTCGGTGATTTATGGAGAGCATAGTATGTCCAGTGGTGTATATTATCCTAGTACACCAGTGGCTAAACTTAATCATTCTCAACATGTGAAACATTCTCATCCGAAATTATTTATTGAAATTCCATCACAAAAGCCTCAAAGAGAATTTGTAACCACTGAAGATGAAGTAAAAGTGTCACCGTTTATGGATCCTGAAGAGGTTAATGAATATGAAAGTAAAAACAGTGGTTCATTAGTTGATGTTGGTAGTATTGAGGAGATTCTTGAACTGTCATCTTGGAAAAATGCATTTGATGAATTAAAATCTGATGAAAAAAGGAAAAAATAGCTTTCCTCTGAAGAATACCAAAAATTTTTTTTTATAGATTATAATAGAAGAATAAATGATTTTTAATATAGTATTTGTTTGTTTTTAATGAAAAATAAAACATTAGAATTATAACCTATACATATTTATTTAATATGGTCTAATCAGTTTTAATATCATTTAAACCTAATCCTTCATTTTGGTCAAAAGTTCTTTCAAATTCTTCAATAGTCATATTTGGATCATTATCAGGAGCATAGACATTTTGTATATAAGAAGAAGCTAATGGATCTTCCATAACAATAGTGAATCCAATTTTCCCATCGATAGCATCTTGTAATCTTGCGAAAAACCCTGTCCATCTAGTTTTAGTTTCATCATCCATTGAATCTGAAGTTTGAGTGAAAACTCTACTATGTAATTCTTCTAATACTTGAGTCAATAAACCTTCAATAGTAGTAAATCTACCACCTAAAGTTCCTGGAGTTAAATCTAAATTCAATTCAGGAATATTTAATCCACAAGTTTCACTTTTCAAAATATCACGAGCTAAATCTTCTGGATCAGTTACTTTTAATGTAATTCTTTTACCTTTTTCTGGAATGGCACCACCAGTTTTAACTTCATTTGATTTATAACCACAATGATCACATACAGTAGACATTAAAATAACATCTTTGAAATGAGGAATATTGACTGTTTTCATATGGGTTTCACATGGTTTATAACATGAGGAACAAGTGGCAGCAAATGTTTGGACTTCATTACTGAAATTTTCAATTTCCGAAGCATCAGATTTGAAGCCAGTAGTATGAGGATTGGAATGTTCTTCTTGTGATTGTGATTGTGATTGTGATTGTTCTTTGTTCAAGTTTGATGATATGTTTGAATCAGTGGCTTGCTTTTTGTTGGCTAATTCGGCTTGTCTATGCTGAGCAACGTCATCAGCAGAAATCAATCCCAAAAACACATTTTGTTCAGCAGTTCTATTATATTCGTACATGGCCCATTTATGAGTTGGTTCACCTGGGACATATTCAATCCAAGAATTACCTGCTGGATCATCGACTGTCACCGTTAATGGAACAGTATTTGGGTCACAATTGATGAACAGTTTTATTTTGCTTATCACTTGATCAATTTTTTCATAAACTTCAGGTTGAACTTTTTGTCTTTGTGGTTGATCAGACTCTAAATCATCAATCATTTCTTGTAAAATACCTTCAACATTGATTAATTGACCTCTTTTCGGTGGGATTTCAATATCTAATTCAGTGAATTTAACCGTAGCAGTTTCGGATTTGACAATTTGACGATTGAAATCTTTCTTGTTTTCAACTTTTAAAACGTATCTTGCCCCCTTTTCAGCAATTTGTGCTGCTGGTTGAATTTCACTATTTTTAAATCCACAATGAGGACATTCGAATGACATTATAATGACTTCTCTAAAATATGGAATTCTTGTCAATAACATTCTTGTTACCCCATTCTTGTGACAGTTCATACATAAAGATTCAACTTCTTGAACTGGGTGTCCTTCAGCATCGGCAGCTCCGGTTTGTTTAATAGCGTTATCGACTTCTTGAGCTTGTTCTCCCACAGTGGAAAACACTTGTTGGTTACTTTCTTCAGACATGTCTGTATCTTCTATTTTAGCTTTTTTATCAATATGAGCTCCTTCTTCAGACATTTGAGAGATATTGTGTACGATTTATCCGTTGAAGTCTTTTTATTTTCAGCTCAAACATTTTTTTTTTTCAGATGAGATGATGATTACTATATGCAATACAGGTTCATGTCACGACGTAGCAAATCTCAGTGCGTACGTTCAGCAGTTAATTTAAGATAATTTATAATATAGTAATTTTTATGAGATTTCCATTAGTATTCAATTCCTCTGACTCAGGTTGAACCATTATTCATGAATGGTTACACATTTAACTCCTTTTACCAGTGATAATATTCACCTTAAATGCTCTCAAGTATCTAGTACTTTCATTTCTCTAATTAAACCTAAATAATATAAAATAATTCTTTTTCTTCTTCTAAATATTTCTCTTAAATAAAGTAGTTTATGTGCAAAATAGAACGGATGTGTGTCCACCAATTCTTATTACACTCACTTTAAGTTTCTGTTACCCTAAAATGTCGTAGGCAATTACTTGCAGTCATTGTGCATCATTTGTAAGATGTTGAGCAATTGTCTAGATGTCGCACTTGACCTGATCAGCCTGTATTCGCGGTAATGTTGGCTGAGTGTGTGACAGTTCACTTCTAGAATATTCCAGGTCATTCTTATGTAATCATTAGACATACTAGTCAAATAATAACAGTATCAGTAGTAGTTGTTGAATATGTTTTCCATTTAGCTTTATGGAGTCTGTGATACTTGAGCTTTGTTGTGTAGGCTAATGGGGGATTCGATTCTTTGCAGATTTTTTTGCAGGATTTTTTTACAAACTATTGTGAAAATTATCAACAAAATTGTTCAGATAAAATTGGCATCAATAGGCGAAAAGTAGATAATAGAAACTATGCTTATCTCTTATCCCCCCATTCTTGTAAAATTGACGCATCACATGGTACAATTTTGAATTAAGCTTGTTGTGCCACAGCCTTATCGTCAACTTTATCGTCTGTAATTTCAATAAATAAAAAAAGATCCACAATTTAGGTCTGAAACTTCATATCAGTAAAAGTGAACACGATTGATAAAACATTGCTTGTTAATACGAGTTAATCAATTAACTACTTTTAGTCAAACGCGTATTTTATATGCTTTTTATTTTGTAGGACTAAGAATAGTAACAATACTTTCTAAAATAGGTTAAATACAAAGGACTTATATGATTAATAATAACCCAGATCACAACTTGATTAACAAACCATTATTCGTCAAATTAAAGTTGTTATAATCTTTTGTTTTCAACATTTCGTGAATAGTAATCTTGTCAGGACTAACTGGAAGAAAATAATAATCGCACAATCAGAAGCAACATCAGCTTATGATAGCAATAGAACGAACAATCAACTTGTAATAAGGTTTGTTTATGTACAGTTGTATTGTTATCAATTATTGTTATAACCTAATCTAAAGTTTTTTGGCCAGGAAGTGACATGGCTTGAACAATTGCAATTGTGGCTGCAACAATTTTTGTCACATTATTGTGGTGGTGGTGGTGGCGGCAACTGTGGTAGTGCATAATACGAAACCCACTTTTTTTTTTCTTTCTTTTTTCTCGACTCATTGCAAACAAGTTACCTAACCAATATAATCTTGGTTTACTGCTACTATATTATGTACAAATTGTAATCTTACAAGATTGTTGTTCTTGATATTGCTTTCAATTGAATAATAATATTTCATTTTATAACAATACAGTGGAAATATGCAAAGATTGCTGTTTAAATTGTTTCTATTTTATTAAATATAGTCTTTTTGTCAAACAGATGAACTATCATTTTTTTCGTATTGATGTTGTTTGAATTTCATTTAGAAGGAATATGAAATTGTAAGACCCACTTTCGGTTCGGACCAATGACCAATGACCCGAGAATGATTTTCTTTCTTTTTTTCCCCCCTCTTCTCCACTCCCTAGTTCAAAAGTTAACATTTAAAGTTAAACAGTACATAATCAGGAATTAAAGAATATCAAAACCATATTCAATGTCCGAGCAATGGGGAATGAATTCTTTAATCACATACAATAAGTATAGTTCTAGAAGAAAAAAAAATAGTAATAGGACCAATTCTGTAATGTCACGTTTTGTTACAATTTTTCATTTTTTTTTTTTAGTTCTTTTTCGGTTAATTTTTTTTCAGTTTGTGTAATAATAAAAAAGAGTGTGTGATGCTAACTTTCATATGCAGGATTCTGATTTTGAAAGCACGAAGAAGAAGAAGAAAAAGAAATGCCTTTAAGTATAAAATGATGATGAAAGAGCCACACCTTAATTTTTGTTTTTTTTCTTTTTTTTCCCATTGAAAATTTACCTAACAGAAAAACCTATCATATATTTTTCAAGTCATTATTACTATTCTTGTTGTGGATTTTCTATTTGAATAACACATTCTACTTGGAGTTTTGTTATCTACTATATATTTCATAACATTCCCGTCTTTGTTCTTTATTCAAATTAGTTGTGATTACAACCTACTTGTTTGAAGGAATCATTTTTTTTTTGTTCTCAAACATTAAATCTAATTCAGGAATCAATAACCAAACTAATTTCACAGAACTCAAACCCCTACAAGAGGAAGTATACCCAATAATATACACATTTGAGTATGAATTTATTGAATAATTGTGATGAGGTTTCATCCTCTTCGTCAAAGACCACCAACAACTTTAATAATTTAATAAATTCTACTACAGCAGAACCACCACAACCACAACCTCAACCACAAGGGTTATCAACATCAACAACTACGACATCTGTATCAACAAGACACCATTCACCAGATATTGTATACTCATCTCACACCAAATCCACTTTAATTAGTAAAGCCCCATCAGATTTCATTCAAACACAACCATCATCACCTGAACCAACCTCATCAATACAAACAATATCTAATCAAATAACTGACGACCTACCTAATCAAGAAGTTTCAGTTGTAACACCATTCTTAGTTAAACATATTAGTGATGCAAATATGATTCCTAAAGATAATTTCCATAAATATTGTTATCGTCACAACCCTGACATTACCTGTAATAAACATACCGATGAAGCACGAATGAAATTGATTCAGGATCAATTGGATAAATTACCTAATGGTGATCAACAAGCAATAACTCATGTATGGTCAATTTTCAGTGCAGCACCAGTACAACATCGTCAATTAATATTACAAGGATTATTAAGTCAATGTTGTTTCCCCCAATTGTCATTTATTTCACAAGAAGTTTCTTCATTGATTAAAATTGATTTTATATCGACTTTACCCCAAGAAATATCACTCAAGATTTTATGTTATTTGGATTGTCGATCATTATGTAATGCTGCCCAAGTTTCTCGTAAATGGAAAAGTTTAGCTGATGATGATAGAGTATGGCATTATATGTGTCAACAACATATTGATAGAAAATGTCCAAATTGTGGTTGGGGATTACCTTTGATGCATATGAAGAGAGCTCGTGAAATGACCGATGATGATAATATTAAACCTATAAAAAGGAATGACGAACAACAACAACAACAGCAGCAGCAACAACAAGGGTCTTCACAAGCACAGTCACAAGTACTCGATGGAGAAGGGCAACCAGACAGGAAAAAAGTAAAACTTGATACTGAAGATAATCACCAAAAAGTTGTGCCAACATCGGTTGTAGTGAGAAAACGTCCTTGGAAATCAGTGTATTCAGAAAGATTCAAATTAGAGAAAAATTGGCGTAAGGGAACTCATACAATTAAAACATTTACTGGACACAGTGATGGAGTTACATGTTTACAATTTAATCGTAAATATCTTATGACAGGATCATATGATACAACAATAAAAATATGGAAGATTGATAGTGGTGAATGTGTTAAAACTTTAACTGGTCATACCAAGGGAGTAAGAGCATTAGTTTTCGATAATCAAAAATTAATATCTGGTGGATTAGATTCAACAATTAAAGTATGGAATTATCATACTGGACAATGTATTGCCACTTACCGTGGACATGAAGATGCGGTTGTTTCCGTTGATTTCACAAATAAATCTATTGTTTCTGGATCAGCTGATCATACAGTTAGAGTATGGCATGTTGATTCAAGAACTTGTTATACATTGAGAGGTCATACCGATTGGGTCAATCATGTCAAGATTCATCTGGCTTCAAACACTATCTTCAGTGCTAGTGATGATACAACAATTAGAATGTGGGATATGAATAGTAATGAATGTATCAAAGTTTTCGGTGGTATGGAAAATAATGGCCATATAGGTCAAGTCCAATGTATTATCCCTTTCACTTATAAAGAAGAATTAATAGAAGATGAAAGTGAAAGTGATTCTGAAAATAATCAAAATTCAACAACAACAACAACAACGACATCAGCAGCAGCCACAGCCACAGCCACAGCAATGGGTGCAACATTAGGAACCAATAATATATCATTACCAAATGATACAGCTACAATTAATAGATCGACATTTACTCCAAGCAACAACAATACCGCTACTACTGCTACTACCCCTAATTCATATCCTACACATTTCTTAACTTCTGCATTAGATAATACAATCAAATTATGGGATGTTGCCACGGGTAAATGTATAAGAACTCAATTTGGCCATATTGAAGGAGTTTGGTCAATTGCTGCCGATACATTTAGAATCATTAGTGGTGCTCATGATCGATTAATTAAAGTATGGGATTTACAAAATGGGAAATGTTTACATACATTTAGTAATAATCTGAGTGTTTCATGTGTTGGATTAAGTGATTCAAGATTTGTTGCTGGATTAGAAAATGGTGAAGTGAAAATGTATTGTTTTGATTGATTGATTGATTGATGTTTCGTCCTGTTTGGAAGGTTATAAAACATGGTTGAAACACAAGTGACAGATGTATTAATATAGCGAGATTTTATTATTTTGGAAATTATGTATTATTATTACTATCAATAGGGAATAGAGTTTATAATTTTTTTGTTACTTTGGGGATATTTAAATAAATGGGAATATTATGAATTATATTGAACTGTAGTTATCAAGCACAATCATCCATTATAATACTCAGATTCAAGAGATTCATTACCGTTGGCCGTTACAAATACGAGTGTTTTGGTGGTAAAAACCGAAAAAACTAGAGACAACAAACAATTTGACAACATCAGTGTCAGTGTTGTAAATATTTTTTGTTTTACAGCAGTTTTTGCAACACAATTCATAGCCGTCAATCTACAAACATTTTTGAGCTCCAATGGAATTTCCATGAGTAATAACAATATTAAAGTGAATGGATTCCAAAAGACTGTAGAGGTTGATTATATTCTGCCTTATACACACAAATATACACATCTTTTTTAAAAATAACAGGGTATCATCAACATTAATATAAAGACAAAAAAAAAACTAAACTAAACTAAACTGAACTAAAATCAAATCAAATAAAACATATAAATATGAACTCATGAACTGAAACAAGTAAATGAAACAACCATCATGCACCATCAATAGGTGATACTTGAGTAAGCACATAAAAAAATGCATTTGTTTGTGGCAAACTTTTCAATTCAATAGTCAATAAAATACAACATAGCATAGAAAGCAGAACAACAAAAATCTTCTCTTCATTTTCCTATCATGTTCCCAAAAACGATGAAATCGTGAATGAATTCTCTCTTGCAATTTTACTATTTTCATCACCACTAGTACTACTACTATTACCATTGTTGCTTTCTGAACTACTATTGCTACTACTGCTGCTATTTCTACTGCCACCATTATTATTGTTGACCCTTGGTTGACCATTAGAGCCTATACTAGCAGTATCAACACCACTAGCAGTGTTTGAGGAAAAAAAGCAATAGTTTTCCAATAATTCCTTATAACTTTTAGAATTGAGAAATTTGGTCCTATTGGCAGCAGATAACCCAGAAAATGAGGGCCCCAAGGAACTCTTTTTCTTTGCAGCAGTACTCTCTTGTTTTTTGTTTGAATCAACAGTATGTAAATCACTTTTACCATTAACTTGTTTGGATTTGATTCCTAATCCTTGGTTTTCTTCTTCGTTTTGCAGTTGTTTATAATCATGATCCAGTTTTAAACCTTCATCGACGAAATTTCTATTAAAATCCGTAGTATCCAATTTCGATAAATGAGGTTTGAACTTGGTCTTGTATTTTGCTGAATTTGTATTTTCTGGATTCAATGCTGGTGATTTGATTGAATTTTGACCAAAATAATCTTCTGATAAATCAGGGGATTTGTGTAACGATGACAATAAAGGCGACGATAAATAATAATTATTTTTGACAAAATCACTAATTTCGGAAAAATTACTCAGTCCACTATTGGAATCCGCAATTGATGATTCTGAAGGTGAATCTAAACCAGAAGTGGCAGGTTCAGTTGCAGTTGGTTCAGCAGTAGATTTTGAATTCATGGTAGTAGCTATTGCCGAGTCAGATGCAACTCGTTTAAGATAGGAGTTTGAATATCTTGGTTTTCTAGCATGGTCTTGAATCTTAGTACCAACAACACCAATATTCTTTCTTATAAATGGTTTCGTGACATCAGGCATTTGTTTGAATGACCTAACCAATTTAACTTCATAATTCTTGGATGCATTATTATCCCAAAACTCTTGATTGTTAGTTTCGTATTTTATACACAATTGATATGTTCGTTCATGGGTACTAGTGCCGTCATCCTCATTGCTACTGGCATCCAAAGAATCTGTCGACGAATTTGTGGAAAACTTTAAACTATGAAACAAGCTATTCAAAGGAATCTTAAATCCAAATCGATCGTAATCATTTAATTTCAAAACTTCTGGTCTCTCTTCGATATAATTAGTAGGAAGCTCAATCACAGTCATCCAATTATCCAATGAGTAACGAATGGTTATATGTTTTTCAAAAGCAAGATTTCGAACAGCAACATGACCCAATAAGTATTTTCTATCACCAGATATGAATATTTTTTCTAAAAAGACTGGAACTCCTGTTTCAATTTTTTTCAAATACGATAAGGGTGGGAAATTGGTGAGTCTTAATTGCCAATCAATCAACCCTTCCAATTTCTTAGGGTATTTTGTGTCGGTTTTCGAATGAAGACCTTGTTGTCGTTGTCGTTGACGTTGCCCTTCATCGAATCCAAAAATTTTATTGTTGAGATCGATACTTTCAGGGTCAGAATCACAAGAGTCGTTATCATAGCCATCATCGTCGTCAGAATAATCGTAGCCATCATCATCATCGGCTGGGCTTAGTTTGGGTGAATTTGAAGCCGAAATTGCTGCCGGCCTATCCTTTTTATGGAAATAACGCACATCAGTGGAGCCACCAAAATGTACTTGTTTATAGGTTGGAGTGGATGGTAATGATAGTGATCGCTTTTTGTGATAATAAAGGGGACTTTTCAAAGATGGTTTGACAAGTTCACCTGATTTTTTGCGAACCAATTTGTAGTCCGACATTTCCTCAGGTGAAAAAACTGGCGGAGTATCATTTTTAGTATTACTAATACCACCATCTAAATTAAAATAATCCAAACTTGTAGGTGATGGATCAGATGAATCGTCTATGCGAATGGGTTGAGCATTTAATTTGCTGTTAGCCTGGGTTTGATCGTTGGATTTGATATACAATTCCTCTGAGCGTCTAGGTTTATGCAAGAATCGCATAGATAGTGGTATTTCAGTAGATACAGATACATTGTGGGAATTTTCTATGGTTTCCATTACTGAAGGATTTGTTGTTAATCTACTTCAGATGATATGTAA
Source organism: Candida albicans SC5314 (assembly GCF_000182965.3). Lineage (NCBI taxonomy): Eukaryota > Fungi > Ascomycota > Pichiomycetes > Serinales > Debaryomycetaceae > Candida > Candida albicans. Next base: position 229,822 of record NC_032089.1, read on the forward strand.
TCCAATATTGCCTATCAATAAAAGGAGTTTGATTAGATGTAAATAGATATATATATATGGATAAAGAAACAAATAAATAAAAAGGATTAATTAAAATAAGATACAAAGGAAAAAAAAAAAAACGTTGAAGGGGGGGGGAGGAAGAAGGGAGGGAGGGAATAGGAGGAAAATTATTAAGTGATATGTGAAATGAAGTTTGTGGGTCTGTCTGATAAGTTCCTTTTTTTTTTTGCTTTTTAGTATGTTTATATTATAATAGGAATTGGTTATACTCCTTTTTCTATTTCTTCTTCTATTGTAATCGTTGTTGTAGTTATTGTTTATTATAAAATAAAAAACCTAATGGAGTATTGAGATAAACACCACACTTGCTAGTAAAACTCCGGAAATAAATATCTAGTGGGGATATCGATAATGGAATGGAGGGGGAGATGGACGGATGGGAATTGTCAAGGTGTATTTGTAATAATATAATACTTATTACTACTTAGTAAGGAGAGTAGTGTAAAACAAAAGTAATTATATATAAAAGCAAGAAAGAAAGAAAGGACGAGCACATAATATAATATATAGTCATATATATTATGTTGTTTGTTCACCTGACTCTAAGCAGAAGAAACTTTACAGAAATAGAATTTATACTCCTAATACGAAACTAAATTAATTAATAAACTTGAATAATGTACATTACTAAATATTACAAAGTACAATCTAAAATGGGAAAAATGATAAAGATTAATCAACGAGATAAAAAGTTTTGAAGGTTATGAGGAAAAATGACTAAGGAAGGACCATAGTACAGAAACAGAGAAGAAAAAAAAACTCCTTAAATTTGATACTAAACACAGATTAATATTACACAAAACCATAATTCTTAGTGTAAATACTTTTGTCACTCTTTTTTTTCTTCTTCTTCTTTAATTGCTGCCACAATCCATGAACACAAACCACGACTAATGGAGCGTGACCGCGTCTACTATCAATTTACATAATTTCTTGCATTTCTTTCTTGGAGTTTTACGGCCAGCACCAACACCAGCACTCTTATCTTGCATACTTTTATTAACTTATAGATTTGTATTGTAGATAGAAAAGTAAAGTAACATAAATAGAGAGGGGATGTAAAGAGGAGGTAGGTTGGAACTACCAATCGACAACTCTTATATACCAGCAAAAATGAGGGGGATAATTGAATTGAAATATTTGAAAAATTTTACTTTTCGCATTCAACAATTAATTTTATCATTCAACTTTATTATTCAATTAAGTTTTCTTTAGCACCATTGACCCCTCATTTGGCTCTTCTTCTACTTTAATCGTAGTAAAGACGCGTTCCCTTACTTGCATTCCCCCCTCCCATCCATTCAGCATAGTTATAATTTGAACCAACACCTATTAATACCCAGTTTTTGAAAAAGTACACTTATCAACACTGCCATGCCCTAATTGTTGGGGCAATACACATTTTCAAAGTCACCTGGTGTAATTAGATAGATCATGCATACCCACTAAGAAAATCACTGTTTTTACAATAGCTGGCACGAATACCCAAGGGTTTATTAATCTCACCCCAGTTCTTGTTCTAAACATCATTCTGTTCACTAGACTATTTGTAAGTTGCATGAAATACACTTTTCAACTTTCGAGGAACGAAAAACATGATGTGGTGGGAATTGTAAGCTTAAATTATGTGTTAGTGCAGTATGTGGTCAGTTGCATAACACTATGCACTAGATATCTGGCGCGTCACCTTTTCTTTTTTTCTTGGGTCGCCACATCTTAAGTCTATGTCGGCCAATCCCACAACTACCGAGAATTTAAATTTAGGTGGACCACTGCCTGCCGACCTGTCGCCTCGTTTTTTGTTTCCATGTTTTTTCAGTTATTATCGTTCGATTTTTTTTGTTTTGTTTTGAGTCATTGGTGGAGTTAGAATGACTACTGTAATATGCGAGTACCCGCCGAAGTTGACCTCATAATCATTCAATTACTAAACAGTCGGCACTAAACATATACTGATGTTGTTGAATCTCTTTTCCATCACCAGCTAACAATAATTTCTGGACGAAAAAAAAAGAGAAAATAACAAAAGAATTGAAATCTGTGGACATAATTATTGAGCTATTATTTGTTGTTCTATCCCCTTTTTTTTTCTTTTTCTTTTCCTTGTAAATTCGAACTTGGTTTCTGGTGACTACGTTTCGCTTATTGTTGGTGAAAAATGAATTTTTTCTATTTCCATTTCATTTTGTGATTGTTGCAGCACTTTTCTTTCAAAGCCCACCTCATTTTCTACGACCATCGCGATTTACATTTGTGCAATCGCTACCAATACAAGCAGACAAGATATGGACAGAATCATACCCTGGTTACACTAAAGACTGCGTAAGATTGAGTTTTTTACCTTCTTTAATCTCAGTGACAATCTATTTCCGTTAGATACAAGTTTACGTACATGAAGGAGAAAAGAAAGATGATGAGTTATGCACAAAATGTTAAATATACTTTTATATAATTCCGCATAGACATCTTTTTTCATTCAACTACTCCCGATGGTGCCGCCAGCCAGTTGTTGCAACAGGATCTAGCCAAACTTTTGCAGTTGTCTTTTATAAGCATACAAGCAAACAAAGCCGAGATCAAACTACTTCATCTTTTTCCCCCCAGTTTTCCATTGAAAGAACGAAATTTGAAGAGTAATCACCACCTTTCCTTTCTATAAACACAATTGGAATCCCAACAAATTTTTTTTCCCTCTAGCTCAATCTTTAACTTTGTCCTCCTTTATAAAAAGCTTAAAAATATCTTAACCATCACCAAGCCACAATCAATTTGTAGTCAATTACATATAACAACGCAAGATCAAATTGGAAGCAAAAAAAACAAAGTCGAATAAAATAAAAAAGGATAAAGAAAAAGAAAATACACCCAGAACAATGAATGACTAAGAGAAGCATCCAACCGAATTTACACTATTATCGCCAAGAATTTCCAACCAAAATCTTCTTTCAACCTACATCTTGAGAAGTTATAATTTTATACATTAATATTCTAATTTATACACACTATTGTAACAGCTACCAAATGAATAACACACAGCACCACCACTAATAATATACGACGCTTTATTGTTAATTTGAACCAATTCAAATCCAACGAAAATTGGTGGGACTTTTTCGCTTATCACATTCGGTATTTCAACTGATTTAAATGTAAAAATATTCAAATCTAATGTCACAATATTGGTAGATTTAGTGAAAAGTTGATCCGGCGAAACTCCACCTACAATCAATAATTTATCACCATTTTCAAGTATGTGAGCCTTGCTACCAATTCTTTTTAAAAGACTATGATCAAACACTTTGGTGACGGAAATATTATTCTCACCAACAAGCTCAAATCGATACAATTTGGAGTTGACAATTGGTACGTTAATGTCTTCCATCCCACCAAAAATATACCCCTGTTTCCCATCAAATATCATACACGCACTTTGTAGATTTTTTATAGGATGATTGTCATTATCACCAATAGGCTTGACAGGAGTGTAAGAATTAGTATTGGTATTGCATAGGAGAAACAATTCATCTCCAGTAGTTGATGAAGACGCGTCTAGTCCTCCAAATATTAAAACTTCGTGGTCACTGATCTTCACGGTTGCATGTCTTGAACGACCAACTGGTAAATCGGCTAATCTTGTCCATTTCTTAGCAGTGTCAAACATATATACATCTTTGAAAAATACCCCTGGTCGGGATCTTCCCCCAATTAAAACAAGGTTCTCGCCTAAATTAGTTAATGTATGACACATCCTTGCTGTTGGTAAATTCTCAGTTTGATCCAATTTGGTAATTACCCCAGTTTGTAAATCAATTTCCAAATTTTCGTCATTTCGAGTTTGCTTTAACCCACCATTAACGTAAATTTTATCTTTAAAAGAAGCAATAGCCGGAAACTTTAACTGCAATTGTTCATCATTAAACCTATCATCATGAGAAATTGCAACCGAGGAATCTAAACTCATTTCCGAGAAAGCTTTTTCATTCTTTTGTTCCTCACTACTTTCATCATCATATATCAATTGGTCCATATGTGTAGCATGTACAATCACATAATGTTGACAAAAAATAATAAACTCTTCCCACTCGTCAAATTCTTCGATTGTAGAGATATTCTTCTGCATTTGATAGTCAATCAAAAACTTCCAATTTCCATACAAGTTCTTAATCTCCGCATGCTTATAATACCGTTTAAATCGTTGTAGTTGTAGTTTTTCAGTCGGGTACGTTTCCACACATTGAATAGGACTTCTTAAATGCTGGAAATGATACAACATTTTTGTAGCAAAGGCATTGGTTGCACCATCAGGCATAATTTGTTCAAGTATTAAAAAATGACTATTGTTTACTTGGCTGGATATTTCAATTACCGGATTAGCAAATTGGGGTTTCATGTATGCCAATGAAACTTCAGCAATAAATATATTGATTGATGTAGGGTGTGGATCAACATTACGTGATACTAATTTCGGTAGTATTTCTTTATAATATGCCAAATTTTTCAAGTCACATCCAACTAATTGATAATTATCCGTTTCCATCACATATAAATCACTGGATTTGCTACCTTGATCACCTATAAGCTGTTTAATTTCATCTGATTGTTGAATCATATTATACTTATTCTTGACTAAATCTGGATAGTCAATGTCAATAAAGTTTAAATTATATTGATTCTTGAAAAGTGATAATAATTGAAATGCCAAGGGATCAAATCCACACCCTAAATTAACAACATTTATCCTTACATTAGGACTATTGGCTTTAATTATCCTTATAACCATTTGTCGAATCAGTTCCATTCTGATCCAATAGCCACGGTTTATTGCTGGTGATCGTCTTTTACCCTTGGGGACAAAATATTGAAACCATTCTCCTAGTTCAGGTTGCAAAACTTGAGTGTATAACTTTTCCACACTACGTTTCGAAACTATTGATGAGTTGTTGGTACCTTGAACTTGTTGATCATCATAAACTTTCTTCCTTCGGTCTTTTTCCAATTTCTTCCGTTGTCTTGCTAATTGATTAGCATCTAATTTCAGTGTGCTAGTCATGGATTAGAAAAGAAAGTAACAGAGATGGATCTAACAAAATTTTTTTTTCTCCTCCAACATTTTACTTTTTTCCTGCCTTTAAATTTTCACTTGTAATACATTTATACAATTACATCTCTTAACCTATATATATAGACACTTTTTAAATCCCTTGGAATGCATTATTCAATTCTTGCTTTAACTTGTCTTGAGTTACAAATTGACATCGAGTTAAAAATGTAGCTGCTGCTAATGTACTTTTCAAATCTTTTAAATTCTCTTCACTCACATCAATCATCTCTTGATCTTCACCTTGGTCTTGATTATTATTACTACCATCATTGGCTTCTTTTTTCACACCATTACCACATTTAATCCAAATTTTACCATTGATTCCTATAGCAATTTCAAATTGACATCTTGTTGCTAACGTTTCCAAAAATATAGTTTTCGGATTGAATAGTAATTCACGAGCAAAATTCAAATGAACATCAAATATATATCCTGATTCATCCAACACTCCAAACCCTCCTTCTTTACCACTAGTTGGATCAATACATTCTAGCTCAGTTTCAATTTCCGGTATATCTTGACTCACTCTTGCATATACCGCTTGGCCATTTTTCAAATTTGGACGGTTTTTCTTACTAGCATTAGGGAAAGCCCAAAAAGATAATAACACTGGTGTAGAATTCGATTGTAATGATACTTTATAACTCTCACCTATCGCTCCGGTAATTATTCCAATCACATAATCATTGGTATGAGGAATATATCTCTTCGAATTCGATTCAATATAGATTAGTTGCTGTGATGATGATTTTGCTCGTTCATAATGTAATGTTCCTGCTGCTGATGGAATTAATTCTTGAGTCTTTGGCTTTTTGTAAATTCCAGGTCCAATGGTGGTTTTCACAGTAAAAATATCTTCATCTATAGGGAGTTTGTCTCCAGGTAATATTATTGTATCCGACATGACTGATATATGTATATGTTTAGTAAAGTAGATGATGAGATGGGGTTCAGTTTGGTGCAAGATTTTTTTTTTCTTTGCTGATATTTTTTCTTTTCTCTCTCTTTATAATCTCTGTTCTTAGAACAAACATTTTAACAATTGGGTGCCAAAATAAATAAATGTCCAATTTTATATTAATCTACTTACACAGCTTTTTATCTATTCAGCGAAAACAAGCTATCTAGTATAACCGTTTTATCATTATAGTAATCTTTAATAACATCCATACTTAATGTACTTCTCGTCAAACCTATTTGATCGTCAAATGGTCGATAATCTCTAAGCAACAACATCGATTCACAATCGTACTGTAGAATCTGCGACAAATTGAAAAAATCCAATGTCTCAATGTTCCTAGTATAAATTTGCTGTTTAACCGTTTCGTCCTCTCGAGTGAATATTGGGTATCCTTCAATAGATTCTAAAGCAACTTTCTCGTCACGGAGAGGATAATGTTCTGGACGTATCAACGTATTGTTGAAACTATGAATTGGCACTTCAAAACTATTCCTAATAGTTCTTGATTTAAATCTATTTTTCTTTAATCTATCATCAAATGGACTAGACCAATCAGTGTAATTGTGGTAGAAACAAAACCTTCTTCTGAAAAAGGCAAATAGCCTCGAGGCGTAAAACACATGACGTTGCAACAAAATGTCAACTTTAAATGGATATAGTCGTTCCAAATAATAGTTATCTTTACTTATAGTCATTATTTTCATGTTTCGATAGAATTTATTTGTGGGCAACATAAAGCTGACACCATAAAGATATTTACACCCTGGGAAAACAGCATCCAATGCTGCTGCAACTGCATAATAGTACATGTATAATGTAGTAGATAAATCATTCAAAAACTCAGACTCCAGTGGATTATTAGCATCGATACTTTGATGATGGCTCATTGTTTCTGAGGGGACATTCGTATGCCATTCTTGAAATATCTCATATATGGCCTGTGGTGGGTAAATGGAAACCGAATTTTCATCACGCGAGGCATACACGATAGGCAACACATACCCACTGAAAAACTTGAGTAACGATTTGAAATGGTATTCAATTTTTTGGAAACGTTCGTTAATAGATTCATCTTTGAATACTGTCGGGCGTATAAATACAAACTCCAAACTTCTCAAATTAGATTCAATTTCAAATAAAAATTGTGGTGGGTATGAAGGAACATTAATACTCATGATATTGTATTGAATATTATTCATCAAAAAATCCACTGTTGTACTAGGCAGAATAGTGTATTTCTCAACATATGCCAAAAATGCCTCAAAAGATTGGAAAATCCCTTTTGATGAATCAAAATAAGCTTGAGCCCCAAACTTCAACATAAGCACAACAAAGTTCAATAAATAACTTACATAAGCACCAAGATGAATTTGTTTTTCAAGTTCCCAACTCGTTATTTTGCCTAAATTTTTATGAAATGAGGCAATCAACTTCTTTATTTCTTCTTGACAAAATCCATGTCTATCCAAACATTTTTTATTTAACCAAGAAATGAAATTTAGTTCGCTGCGGCTATAAGTGCCCAAAATTTTCTGTCGTTTATTGAAAACTTTTAAGATGATTGTTTCCCCAAGACATAAAAACGATTCCGAAAATACATTGCGATGGGCAGTTGTCGGTGTATCCAACATCATATCACTCAAATGGTCCAATAAGTTATTTTTTCCTAAAACAACATGGAAACTGAAATCAGCCGCTACTTTTGTCTTCACATTTTCTGGAAGTACTCGACGGAAAATTCTTCGATCAAGACAGTTGAACGTGACCGGCGCATACACTCCGTTATCCAATTTATTTAGTCCAGTCAAACTGCTATGGTTTCTCCCATTTCCACTAACTTCCTCGTATACTTCCTGATCTTCCTCGTCGTCTTCACTAGTCTTATTTACATCATTATGAACCACCCCATCACCGTTAAAGTCATTAATAAATATATTGTCAAATTGTAATGGAGGATAAACAATTGACGGAATGTTTATTGGCAAATTTTTTAATTCAAATTTAAAATCGAGAATATCACCAGATGGAAACGCATCTGCATCCTTGCCGATTCTGGTTTCATTTGACGATGAGGATGAAGAACGTTTTGAACTGGTAGTCGCTGCACCACTTGCAGGCAATCGATACTTTTGATCCAACAACTTATTTTGCGAATTTCTCAACAGGTGAGTCAATTTGATCTTCTGGATTTCTTGAGTGGAAAGACTCAAATACAGACATGTCTCTTTCTTTCCTTTAACACAATTTTTGCATTCGGGTAAACTTTCGTCGCAGCGTACTTTTTTCCGCTTACAATTGAGACACCCCAATTTCAGATTTGTATGACGTCTTCTTTGGACTGTAGTTTTCGTCATGGTAAAACCAATCAAACAAGAATATTAGCAATGAGTGATAGTGTATTTATATATAGATAACAGGCTATTGTTGCAGTATGTAAATCAAGGGAATCAACGACGAATAGGAATAACTAAAAGAAAAGCAAAACAAAGAAAAATATATGTATATTTTTTCTCTTCTTGATTTCTATGCTTCCCAAAAAAAAAGAGAGAGAAAGGGAAAAAAAAAAAGGGAATCCTTCCAAATTAATATACAATTACGTTGATCAATGAAGGGCGGTGATGCTGCAATGAGATCTTTTATAATTTTTTTTTGCTTCTTCTGGATTGGGTGCTTTCTACGATTGAGAAGAATTTTTTTCTCCTACTTCTTCAGCATTAATTTCTTTTTTTTTTCTTTTGCCTGTTCTTCACTTTAATAACCAACAACAACAACTAAGGAGAATCAAAATAGAAAAAGAAAACAATCAATATAACCTTGTTAGTATTGTTCTTTGCTTTTTCTTTGCACTCCCCTCACACCCTTCTTTTTTGTTATTTTCTTTTACCGAGGATGAAAAAAGCAAAAAAACATTCTATTCAATGTTACAAAAAATGTAAAGAGCCACTTCTTTTAAGTTGTTGGTGAAGCCCAACATATATTATGCTATTATTGGTAGCAATGTAACCTTGGAATCTCTTTCACAAAAAAAAACATCAAAATTAGGTGGAAACTTTAAACCCGAAAACAAGGTTTAAAGGAAGATTCTATACAGCTAAGATGTCATTCACTTTGTGTATAGTTTTTTCCTTCCTTCATTTTAGGCTTTCAAATATAAGTTTGTTTTCTTGCCCTATTTTTCTTCTTCTGGTAAAAATTTGGGGGATAGTACTGTTGTTCTTGTTGCTGCTGTTGTTTGCACTTGACAATTTGAAGTTCCAGTGACTGAGACAAATACTGTAATGATTCTTCAAAAGATAAATCGTCAAGGGTTTCGGAAATATTTTGTGTGGAGCACTCAACTACAGTTGTTGGGGAACTCTCTTCCTTTAGTTGCAACGGTGTCATATCATTAGTACTTTCAATTATGCTATTGGACTGAGAATAAATAGATCCACTTGGATGCAAACTTGGCTTAAACAGAGAGGAAACCAATGATGGACGGCCACGGCCACGGCCACCACTTTTTAACTTGCAAATGGCACCAGATTTTGAGTTTGGCTTCGTTACCTGTAGTGACGATGACGATGATGATCCCACAATGCGCTTGCCAAAGCTACCTGCTTTAAATTTTTGCAAGTTGCTCAATACAAAATCAGCTCGTTGAACTAAATAATTCGGGAAATAAACAGAATCTAGTTTCTTATTATATGCAAAAAACGACGGGATTGTGCACATTCTGGGAACAAAGGAAACAAAATATTCGGAATGTTTCTGTAGTTGTTTACCATCATTGGCGATAATACCTTCTACCGTTGGGATAAAGCTTCCACTTCCGGAAATAAAATCTACAGAATTGGGACCGAACATTGCTTTATTTGTGACAACAAGTATTTTGTCACTAAACATTTTGTTGAAAACATGCACAACTGATCCAGTATGAACCAAATGTATCAATTCTAGCGACTTTTCAAATGATGGAAATTCATTCATCATAAAAAAGTGCCATAATAATCTTATGCTCATTAAGATGCTCAAATCGTTGTCAAATTTATTTTTCAATAAACATTTGAAGCAAGTGATGGAATTTTTGATTGGCTTATTATAGCCATAGGCAACTGAATAAATACTAATGTTACACTTTCGACAATTGGTAACCTCAAATGTGTTTGTCTTTTGCTTCTGACTTTGCACCTCTGTCATATTTGGATCGTCTAAATATTCATCCAAATCAATGTTACATGATGGAACAGCTTCAAATTGGTCAATTTGTTTGTCAACTAAGTCAAATGGATCAATACTATGGCAGTTTTCCAATTTACAGGTTTCAACCAAAATATTCATTTTGACACAGTTGTTGTAAGCATTCATTTGACTGATTTCTAACCCAATATATCCTTGATTAACAGTTATTGAACTGGGTTTTGCATAAGTAGCATCTTGAAAATATGGTGGTTGATACCGAACTGGACAGGACTCGTTGAATAACAACCTTATTGCAAAATATTTTTCGTCTGGTAGTCTGTCAAACGTTTGCGTTAGCAAAATCAATCTTTTGACGATTCCCTGAATACTTTGGATTATAGTAGTTTTAGTTGCTCTGAACGATGTTTCATCATTTATTGAGACTTCTTGCCTCAGGTAGTTGATTGTAAACAAATAACTTTCACAAATCAACTGCGGATGTTCCTTTGATAAGAATATTTCAAACAGTACACCTTTTAGGTATTCCAACTTGATAGCGTCATTGATACCTTTCTCAATATAGTTGATGAACATATTTATTTCAGCATTATCGTTTCCCTGTAATTTTTTGGTCAAAATAAAATTGGAATCTGATGTTGGCTCTGTTGTATCATAGTACTTGTAATCGGAATAGTGATTTTCTGGAAAAAGATCTCTCAAGTAACTAATACAGTATAACGAAACTGCAATCAACTCTTGAATCAGCTTGTGTGATTCACGCGTAAGCTCTGCTTGCCCTACCATCATGCCTAGTTTAGCAAAGAAAAATATATGATTTGCATCTTGTATTTTTTTTTACATTTGAAAATCTTGGTTGTAAAAATGAAATACTGCAATTCAAGATGTAAACAATTGGTTGCAAAAAAATACACCAGCAAAGGAGGTCCTAAAAAAAATTCTACTAAAAAAATGCTATCTATACTTAATCTAATCTATAATCCACATCTACTCTAACAAAGAAAAGTCTTTTCCTTCTGCTCTTAAACGTTTAACATGCTCAACCACATTCTTTAATCGTGCGTTTTTCTCAGCTCTAGTTTCACTTCTCTTTTTAATCAAAGATTCATCCCAAATAGGTGCCACTAGCCCAGGGGTATGCAAACCTTGTTCATCAATAAGAGTCTGTAACATTTGACAATATGCAACATCCCGTGGATACTTATAATTATGGAATTTCCCTCCTCGACCCTTTTCTTTCAATTCTAGTTGATAATATCTCTCCATTTCTTCGGTCGGTGGCAATTTGTATCTTCCACTATAAACTCTTGCAATTAATGCAGCTTGAGACTCGGATATTGGCATTGGAATAACATCACGTAATAGAGCTAAAAATGTGAGGGATGGATCGTAAATATTGAAAATTTGCTTATACAAGTCGTACACTTGAAATCCATCTGTAATATTTCGTTCTTGTTTCAAAAATGGGAGAGCATACAAATATCCCGTGCAAAATATCACGTAATCAATATCACTAACCACTTCTCTATCTGTTGTTCGCACTGAACGAGTTTCATAATTGTATTCTTCAATGAGTCCAATATGCTTGCAAAACCCATCTTCAAAATGTGGGGATTCTTGATCTCTTATGGAAACAAATACATCTTTGGCACAAACACTTAATTGAATAGAAATATCTACTCCACTTGCCGAATTTCCAACCACCAAAACACGTTTGTCTCTAAATTTGGCTGGTGACTCGTAATATTTGGAGTGAGTGATTGTACCTGGGTAATTTTTATTCCAAGATGATAATCCAGGCACATCAGGGATATATGGGTTACTAAAATGTCCATTGGCAATAATTACTGCATCATATCTCAACTTGGCACGAGTTTTCTTGATTACATCTTCAATTTCTATATGCCAAATCTCATTGACCTTTTCCAATGACACCACATTAGAGTTTATACTAATATTGACTGTATCTTTGGGAATCAGTTTGATATAGTCGTCAATGTATTCTAAAACTTGTGATCTAGTGGGGTATTTCTTAGAATTGGCAGGGAATGCCACACCAGAATACTCCATAATTTGGTGCACAATATTGGTTTCCATGTATTCATAGATTGCTGAAAAGTATTCGTCAGCGGGTGTTGCATTGTCGGAAACAATCTCTTCTTGTGAAGGAGAAAGGCTGGGAATTTCAGGCTTAACTAATGACTTGTCTCCGTGGTGATACCACAATCCACCTAATCGATCTCTTCTTTCGAAAAGGTCAATACATGAAAAGTTAACAGGTTCTAAACTTAATGCTTTAACAGCAGCTAGTCCAGTAGGTCCACCCCCTATCACTGCTATACGTTTATAGCGTGGTTCATCAATTTGTTCTTTTGTCATTGTTCACATTCAAATCTAATGAAAGGAAAATAAAAAACAGTTGGCTATGGGTAAGATCAATGAACGAATGGCGCGACTGAAAATAGAGTTTACAGAACCGAAAATTTAAAATCACCCAGTTGAATACTGAATTCTCACCAAACATAAATCTCCAGAAGTTTTATTTCTCAACACGGGGTTTTTAGAATTAGTCATACGGTGTTCCCTACAACCTTTGCTCAGCGCCAAAAACACACATGAGACCAATAGACTCCATAGTTTCCAAGTTCAGAGTGCAAAAGCATACATCAAACCTTGCTGATAATCCGGCTGTTCTAAAACACCCAGAGGATATGCCAAAATTAACAAGTTGTCTAAGGTGTAGGAAATTAAAGAAAAAATGTGACAAGAGTACCCCACATTGTTTGAATTGTGAAAATGCAAATGAAGAGTGTACCTATGTGAAACGGAAACCAAGGCAAAGTAAGAACGGTAAGACAACGACCCTGGAATCTTCTCTAGATCCTCCTTCACCAATGGTGAATGAAACTTTTACAGGTTTTTCGTATCTTAACCAATCCCAACCTAATGATTTGTTTAGACATATACCATCAGCTACCACCAACACAAGCACAACTACATCTACCGTAGCAGCAGCAGTACCACCAACTACAAATACAAGCGAATCTGTATCATCATCTCGATCTCACACACCACCGATATTAAATTCAATCGATGCTAGAGCTCCCAATTTCCATTCGTACCCGAAACAAATTTCTAAAGTGCTAATTAGTGCTGTGGGTATTAAGACCAATTCAAATGTGAGTATCATTCCACCAATAGTAGATAAAGATTTGTTAACATCAATAATCGGTCTGTTTATGCAACACAATTATCGAATTTGTCCAGTGATACACAAGAAAGAATTTTTGGAGAATTTTCAAAAATTATTTAAAGAAGATGGAATCGTAGATTTAGATTCTCATCATGATCCCTATGAATTGTACATGGTTTTGGCAGTTGGAAGTACTGGTTTAGAACGTACAGGAATTATTAGCAGAGACAAAAAATTATCTGAATACTTTGTATCGATGGCCCTATCGCATGTTCATAATAATTTATCTACCAATAGTCTAACTAATGTGAGAAATTTGACATTGCTTGCACTATACTCATTTTTTAACCCAGCAGAATATACATCTTGGGAAATCATGGGTAAGTTGACAAGACTAGCTATTCATTTAGGAATGAATCACAAGATTCTGGATCAAGATGCAAGAAACTTGTCTTCCAAAGAAATTGAAATGAGATCAAGATTATTCTGGTCAGTCTATAATATAGATCGTTTGAGTTCTGTTTCACTTGGAAGACCAGTGGCACTTCAAGATGATGATATAAATGTCCCCTTCCCACAAGTTTTAGAAGAAGATGAGACAGAGGATATTGCTGTAAACCGGTTAGTGATCAATTTGCGTAGATTGGAAGGTAAAATCTTGAGAAGAGTCCATTCTGTCAACATTTACAAGAATTTTATTAACAAAGATAAACTGCAAGAAGAAGTTTGTCAGGAAATATTATCAGATTTACGTAAAGAGATTGAAGATTGGTATTACCAGGTCAAATCTGTTGATAATGCCAACACATCCGTCAGACAGTCAGTTTCTTTCCATTTACTGGTTCCTTGGTATACTGCAAGATATAACCACTTGTTAATCCTTTTGTATCGTCCTTCTTATTTAAATCCAAGACCATCACAAGACCTTCTTGATATTCTTGGTAAGTCATGTTTAGAGACATTGTCATATACTTATAAATTGTTCAAGGCCAAACTCTTACCGTTAAATTGGACCACTTTGTATCGTTTTTTGATGGTATGCACCACAATCCTTTATTGTTTGTGTAAATGGGCCATAGATCTCATGGAGTCGAAAACAGAAATTTGTTACTGTATTGAAATTTTCCAAGCATTTGGAAGTGACTGGATAGTTGCAAAGAAATGTGCTGAGGTGTTTAGAAAAATTGAAAACAAATTGCTAGAAATTACTTTATCAGACGGTCATGTTAGCGACATGGACAATTTGTCCAAAGAACTATTAGGTGCAAGCTCATCATATCATGAGATATTGAATGTTCATTCAGTTGATCTTTGTATCGATACTGATTTCATGTACAATTTTTGATTCCTTGTTATTTAGTATGTACTGTCTAATTAATTTATTTATTTTATTGTAGTATCCACAAATAGAATTGCAAATGCCTTGATTGTGTGCCTTATATATTCTTACTCTTGAAATGGTGCAACATGTGAAGAAACGGAACAACTACTCTAAAAATTATGTAATCAAGTCTATCATTTCCTAAACCCGTTTTCGCAGAACCTTCAGTTGTTAAAACGAAAGTTGGACTTTATAATTTTAACAATTCTAATCATTTAATGATACATTTACAAGCTGACATGTTATTTTGTTGTCATTCCGTCAGAATACCCAAGCTTGGATGTTTAACATCACTGTTGAACAAGCCATGTAGCACATCCCTTGAAAAGAATTAAAGTTATCGAACAATAAATCCTCACACTAACCATTTTTTTAGCACTTTTGCCACTCCTGCACCCTGCATCAACCAAACCAACGCATCATCAGAAGTTTTATCACACATCTAAGTCTACTTTTTTTTTGTTAGTTTATCTTTCATCTTCTTTTTGAATAATATAATACAGAATATGTCTGAATCTCAAACTGAAACTGCTGCTAGTACACCTTTAGTTTCTTCAATTGAGGACATTCCAGCGGAGCTAGTAGAACGAATCAAGGCTCGTATATTGGCCGAAGTCACTACTGAATTAAGAGATTCCAACAACGAAACAGAATCAAATTTTTCTGCAAGCGAAAGTGATGAAGCTATAAAGGAGAGCAATGAACATAATTATTTGGAGTTGATCAATGAATCAGAAAGAATAGAGAACCAGGACTCCGACTTGTCGCCTTCGAGCATGGGTTACCATACCATTACCCCTAGTTTCATTGACGTCAATAATCCTGCTGATTATGAAGTAGTTGAAGATTTCGATAGTTTTGCTATTTGGTCAGAGCATCAAAACCGGAAATTGTTGTCATTGTTCAATGACCTCCCCGTGTATGAACCAGATAATGGTGAAATTGTGGTTGAATGGATTTCAGCTTTCAATCGGTTTTTTGAATCGTACAGTGGTATCAAAAAAGCTGTTTTGGGCAGAGAAACGTTCAATTTTGAATCCGAGAAAGTCAAGGATATTCCAAGCACAGGCTATTGGTTGAAAAAGTGTATCGACTCCCTTGATGAAAGAATTGTAAGATTTCTTCAATCCAAAAAAGTGTCTGAGTATCCTATATGTAATCTGGAGAACGACATCCGATTGTCTAAAATATGGAACTGGCTTCATCATACTAGAGTCAATTTCAGCAGAGTATTTACTTCAAGATTAAGTACCATTGCTGGTTTTATCTATGGTCCAGGATACAAGAATAGGTTCAATGACGAGAACAGAAAGTTTATGAAGCATTCTTTTGACCCGATTAACAAGTTTCTCATTAAACTTGATCATGTGACCATAGGTATGAAGTATTATTTTGCGGTAAAAGAGTCTGTTGGTGATGTACTATGTCTGGTACTTAACAAACACTTTCAAATTTGGTTAGCAAGTGATTATCTTGGTACTCCATCTCTTGACGAAATCCTTCAAGAGTTCAGAGAGCATCCTTCCTATGAACCCAAATTGATTTCTCAAAGAGAGGCAGTTAATTCAGTTTTTGCTATTGTCAAAAGTGATAGAAGCAAGAAACAGATCAGAGCCGGTCGATTAAGGACCGTCAATTCTAGTGGTACACAATTGGGATCTCACCATATTAGTTTGGGGGCTACTTTGTCACGTAGAAGATATGCTGGTAAGAGTTTAAGAAGTTCAAGATGGAATAGAAGAGGCAGAATTTGATCATTAATTCACATCAAGTCTATATGGAAAGCTACTCTTTTCTAGTACCAAATAGGGTTCTAAATATTATATTATTTCCTTATTGTAAGCTTTCAAAAGTTAAATGTGAACAAAAATGTAGCTGCAATACTTTATGAATATAATTTTCATTACGATTTAAGATACAAAATTACATAAATTATTGACGTCCATTAGTCCTTTTTGTTTCTACTCCTCTTTAACATTAGATGACACTGTAGGTTCAGAACCGCTACTACTTCTTGTACCTGGATATATAGAAGTTTGATGAAGACTGGCTACACTTGCATTGGTCGAGTCCAAAAGAGTGTAATGTTCATCATCGTTGTTTAACAAACTTTTGGTTGGATTCTGTTGGTTAAGGAGTTTCTGTTGTTGTTGTTGTTGCTGCTGCATCATACCTGCTATGATATGACTTGAATAAGCTGTGGGACCGTGGCGGCGAAATCTTCTTCCTTCTATCCCATCTTTTGTTGCCGTTGTAGAAAGACAACTAGTTGTGGAGTTTCGTGAAAGTGGTCTTGAGAATGGATCTGTATAGTCCAGTGGCAGTGGAGCTGCAATGATATCATCGTCTCCTTCAGTATCTAATGATTCTGCATCGATTAAATCGTTCTGGTATTCCGACTCTGTGGAAACAAGTGACGAATTGGTTCCGTTGTAGTTGTTACTATCAAATCTAGATGTAGGCTTAGTTAATGTGCTATTCTCTAGGCTTTTTAAGTTCTTTGACGTTACACGGTGTTGGATCTGTGAAGAGGAAACATCTTCTAGTTGAACTCTTGGTAGATTTTGATTGTTGGTAGATGATGTAGACTGGGAAATACTCGAAACATCAGCACTGCTATTGTTGTTACTATCGAGGTTATACAATTCGTCAGGTGAGTCGAGATTTACCTTCCCACTATAAATAGATCGAACACTGGCTGCGGGATGTGACATATTTATGAACAGAATGTAATAATGAGTAGTTGATATCTTATTTTTAACGAAATTCAGGAAAAAGAGTTTGAAATGTTTAAAAATTTTGAACTAGAAATCATAAACTGATTCTGTTTCATAGAAAAAGCAAAAGTATTATGTAACAATTTTCAGCAAAGAGTTTGCACAATTGCCATTTTTTTCCCCAGTTAAAGTTAACATAGACAAAAAGATCAAACGTTTTTTTGTCTCTTAAAGATTGTAATAATAATACTAGTAATTGCAATTATATAGATAGAGTACTAACAATAATAATAATAAGTATGGTAGCAGTAGAAAGGGGGGAGAACATTGTAAATTGCACAAAACTAAAACT
The DNA here is from genome assembly GCF_000182965.3 of Candida albicans SC5314. Taxonomy (NCBI): domain Eukaryota; kingdom Fungi; phylum Ascomycota; class Pichiomycetes; order Serinales; family Debaryomycetaceae; genus Candida; species Candida albicans. Next base: position 247,769 of record NC_032089.1, read on the forward strand.
TATCATCACGCACTTTTCATTTCCTTCTTTCTTTCTTTCTCCTCCCACCATTGCTTTTCATCTTTGTTAGCTTGTTCATTTTTTTATTTGCATAGTCAAGCATTATCGCAAACTATTTGTTTTTACTTCTTATAATAATATTCTTCTCATTTGTTTCTCTTCTCAGGTGTTATATGGTTGTGCAGAAAAGATTTATCTGAACATAAGACTTTTTATTGCACGTACTGACTAGCTTTTACGAAAAACAGTGGCAAGTCCAGTTGATAGATAAGCTGCTTATCACCGGTATTATTCTCTTAGAAGTAAGGGCTTGCCATGGCAGATATAAATAATAATTTATGAGATTTCGAATTAAACTACATTGGTATTAGCACGGCTTGGTGAATCGTGCTAAGATAGATAATTCGTTCTGGTATCGCTAAGGAGTCTGAAGTATTCCTAGGTTTTATTAATTAGACATTATGACGGATAATATGTGTTGCTCTAACTTTCTATAGATTCGAAGCTAATTATCAGTATATAATAATTGTAAATAATAAGAGTATGAATGTTGTTCTAAGAAAAGTAGTATATAATAGAGAATAATAAAATAGCAATAATAAAGGATTCGTCGAACTCTCTGAATTGAATTCGAAAGGACTGCACATAAAATATTCCAGATCCTGTTTTACAACAAGTCTCGGGCTTATCTTGATTCACTCCGCTCTCCTCCGATATCAAACCGCGGATGTGACACATAACTCCACACACATGTGCTATAAATTTGTGTTGATGTCTGTTGGCGTTATGGGGTTAACCCCAGGTAATTTCGTGGACTGTGCACATGACTTATATAGATATATATAGCTGGACAATTTCCCCACTCGACCTCGAGTCGCAGAAAAGGAATTGAGGAACTTTCTAAAAATATATAATACATTCTAGGCGCTCTATAACAAAAGTCGTACAGTGTCGCTCTTTTTTTTCACTCTTGATATTAACCACAACTGAGGATAGATAACACCTTTCACAAGTCACTACCAAAGTATACAACTTTCTATCGCTGTCATGTCAATTGAAATCAAGTATAGTAATTTAGGTGAATCTGGTCTCAAAATTTCCCCATTGATTGTTGGATGTTTAACTTTTGGTTCCAAACAGTGGGCCGAATGGGTCATTGAAGATGAAGATGAAGTTTTCACTATTTTAAAGAAGTGTTACGATGCTGGATTGCGTACATTTGATACTGCTGATAGTTATTCAAACGGTAAGTCAGAGGAATTGCTTGGAAAATTTATCAAAAAATTTAACATCCCAAGAGATAGAATTGTGATATTGAGTAAAGTTTACTATAGTGTTGAACCTAATACTGGAAGATACTCATTAGCGGATACCTCAGGTTTCAAAGAAATGGACTATGCCAATAGCAAAGGGTTATCTCGGAAACATATATTCGATGCTGTCGAAGCATCTGTCAAAAGATTGGGGACCTATTTAGATGTTTTCCAGATCCATAGATTGGATGAAGAAACACCAAAGAAAGAAATAATGAGGACTTTGAATGATGTGGTCGATCAAGGACTTGCCAGATACATTGGTGCCTCATCTATGAGAGCGGTTGATTTTGCCCAATTGCAATTTATTGCTGAACAAAATGGTTGGCATAAATTTATCAGTATGCAAAATTACTATAATTTGATTTATAGAGAAGAAGAAAGAGAAATGATTCCATTTTGCCAAACCAACTATTTGAGTAAAGTTGGGATCATTCCTTGGTCTCCACTTGCTAGAGGGGTTTTGGCCCGTTCACTTGGCGCTGTTTCCAAAAACTCCAGAGAGAAGTTAGATCAGGAGCGATTCAAAATATTGGGGTTGGACGCTTTATCGGAGGCTGACCAAGAAATTATTCAAAGAGTTGAAAAAGTTGCCAAAGACCACAATGTGAGTATGGCTGTTGTTGCTACAGCTTGGGTTATAGGAAAAGGTTTTAATCCAATTGTTGGACTTTCCTCTGTTAAAAGAGTTGATGATATTTTGCAAGCATTAAAATTCAAATTAACCAAGGAAGAAGAAAAGTTTTTGGAAGAGCCATATGTTCCTAAGAATGTCACTGCATAAGTAATTTGCTTTGTAAATCATAGTCTATGTGTTTGAATAGAGTATGTAGACCAGGGGTTGGCTTACAACAGCTCTATATATAGAATCCTATAGAATTTTTAAAAGATTTTTTTTTTCTGATTTCTCCAAGCCCCTGGTGATTGAGAAAATTTCTCCAGCAAAAATTGCTTGCAACAATTTGCTTTTTTTTTGCATAATTACTACCATCAGCAGCTTACATATCTGTATTATTCAAAAATGTTATCAAGAGTTGCTAGATGCTCAAGAACTTTAAACCAAGTAACCAGAAATGGCCAAAGCGGTTTATTTTCAGCTGTATTGAGAACTTCTATTCGTCAAAACTCAACCGACTCACCAGCATCAAACAATGCTAATGAAATTTATACCAAACTTTCTGATACCAAGGATCCTCAACGCAACCAATTTTTCCAATATACTTGGGGATCTTGGTTGACTAATGACAAGTCCAAAAAGAAACAGAGAGAAACTACATTTTCTATTGAAGGGTTGACCTTATTTATCGATAGAATCAATCAATTGGAATCAAAACTCGCCCAACCAAAAAGTTTGGAAGGTGCATTTGTGTTGGCTAACAATAAGGAATTATTAGGCTCAACTAAGGACAAAGTTATTGTCAGATCAATTGCCTCGATACATGAGGGTAAACATCACCGTGTTTACAAAATCACTTTGAACACCGGTAAAGAATTGGTCTTACGTATTCCTTATAAATTGGACTCCGATGTCGCAATTGCTTCTAAATTGAAAAGTGAAGTAGCAACTACAGATTTCTTAAAATTGAAATTAGGTTTGAATGTACCAAGAGTTTTGGCATACGGTGTGGATTCCAATAACGAAATCAAGAGTCCATTTATTTTACAAGAATTTATTTCTGGAGAATTGTTAATGAAAAAATGGCATCCATTGTTGCCAGATTCCGAGGAAACCAACAAACGCTTACATGAAGTAATTGATCCAATTGCCCAGTTTCAAAACAAAATACTAAGTGTGACATTTAATAAATTCGGATCATTGTATTTCCATGATGATGTTGAAGGTTCCTTGCAAAATGATGTACCTTATGAAGGTGAAACTGATTCGGCATTATCAAATCGTTGGAGAATTGGACCAAGTGTTGAAAGACAATTTACCAGAAATAAGAACAAGTTGCAACAATCCATTATTGACCAATACAATGGTCCTTGGGATGCTTCAAACCCAACTGCGGTGTTAGAATCAGTGGCTGATATTGAGTTGGAAAATGCAAAAAGCAAACTCTCTTTGATCAACGCTGATGCTGGAGCTAATGAGAATGATAGAGCTTTGATCACTAAACAAATTAAAACTTTTGAAAACTTGAAGAAAATTTCTCCACAATTGATTAACGATAAATCAAAATCAATCATGAATGTTGAAGAGTTATTCAAACCAAGATTGTACATACCAGATTTAGATCCTTTGAATGTTATCCAACACTCGGAAACCGAAAACTATTTCATTGATTTCGAAGGTTCCACCATCAAGCCATTTATTTTGACTAGTTACCCAAAATTTGTTGCTTATCAAGGCGCTAAAATCTACAATTTAGAAGAAGACGTTCCGGGATACAAAGAGATGGAAGAATTGGAAAAACAACAATACGAGTTTATGTATTATAAGACCAGAAATGAAAGAATGTGGGAATTTGAATTGAATAAATATAGACATGATTTGATTGCTATTGCTTCTCCTCACATTAAGGTTTTGAAAAGTCCATATTTACAAGCCTTGGATGTGAAGAACGGCAAAGATTATTTGTATGTTGAAGGGTCCATTGTCCAATTACAAGCCATGTGGGAAGCCTATGTCGCCAACGAACTTGTCAATTCCAAGGACACTAAATTCCCAATAGAATATACAGCTGAATATTTGGATCAACATCAGCAGGAATTGAGTGATTACCAATTGGAAACCGTGTCCAGTCCATTTTCAGCAACTGGAGGTTGGATCCCGCAAGATATGTTTGACACTTTAAAAGCACAGGGTATTCTTGTTGAGACCAAGGATGGTAATTATAAAGTTGAAACCGAAAAGGTGTTAGAAAACCCACCTGCCCAACCTGAAGAAAAATAAACACCCAGTATAATAGCTTGTATATATTGTTATTTTTTTCTCTTGACATTCCGTTTATTTATAAATACTTTCTAGCCAACTGTTTGATTTTCAAATCGAAATCTGGTGATACAATCGCATCATCGACATTGTAGAAAGGGTTCATTAAACACTTTGTATATAACTCATTAACTTCTTGGAAAAACTGTTTGATTGTGCTTTCCTCCTTTGAGTTGTAACAAAGAATAAATTTAACTTGACTTTGTAGAACATATGCATTTATAGATAAGCCATAGAATTGATCTATTTTGCCCAAGTTCAATACATTAGTGGTGAATGCTTGGTCATCAATAAGATCTAAAGATGAGTTGGCAATAAACGGGAGTAATTCTTTCGTTGATTGGGGGAATTGCGATTTTCCTGGCACATTATCAGTTGTGGAAATGTTGGCACTTTTAAACGAAGAAAATTCTAATTCATACAAAGGATTATCTTTAGTTCCAATAATGGAGAAATAATAAGATGAAGACATTTATTTGAATTTTTAATAGAACGAAACAGAAATAGGAGGTTTTCAAAGGTTTCTATAGTTTCTCTGCTTCTTTTGTTAAGTAAAACGGCGAGGAAACTTGTACAACAACAGTTACAGATCAGGCAAAGAAAAAAAAAATTCAACCCACAGGGTCAGTTAAGTTAGTTGTCTGGATAAATTGGCAACACTAACAAAAAAAATTCTGGTCGTGTGAAACACAGATGTAAGAATGGTCTGAGGTTGTTTTTATTTTCGCTGAATTGGTACATAGACAACTCACACATTTAAGTCGCATGGTATGAATGCATAAAAGTAAGTAATGGAACTGGCTCCCTCGCTCGCTCGCTCACTCGTTCTATTGTCAGATAAACAAGAGAAAGGAAAAAAAATAAAAAGGAAACAAAAGGGCAAAAACAAAAAAAAAAAGAATCAGGAGTCAGGAGGCATATAACATCTACATATCGTATCATATTAAATTAAATTAAAATATAAGCTCATTAGGCTTGGTTTATTTATACTTTAAGACTAAATCTGATTGGTAACCTTGAAATTTTCCTTGAATCCCTTTGAGAAAGTTAAAAAAAAAAGAATTAGATAAAATTTACTCATTTTCAAAGAACAAAACAATACTTAGTTTTTAGCCATACATACAAATAAATCACAGGGACAATGCTGATTACCTTAAATTCCCTGGCTCAACAGAATGGTAATTTATGGGACCCAATAAAGCCCAACTTTATATTTTCGTCCAACATTTCTAGCAAGATCTACAATCTAATACATGCTCCGAGAAAGGGAAATCAATCTCCATACGTGATAAAGATAAATATTCAACTAAACAATTTGGTATCAAGAAACAAATCTATGAAGTTGTCTGATTTGCAAGACTTGATAAACATCCATTCCAATAAACACTATATCTTGCGTATTTTAAAACAGGAGAGTTGGGAATACAAACCATCAGAAGAAATATTCATTGTAACCGTGAAATTAATCCTACTAGACTGTTCAAAAGAAGCTATCGAGTTTGAGCAGAATGAAAGCTATACAATATTGAAGCAATGCCAATTTATGGATGAAATTGAATCTTATATTAAAAAGATATACCTCAAGTACTCAGAAGAGGAATATCTGGCCTATGATATTAGTGATTCCACTATAGAGTGCAGTGAAAGTGAAGATAACGGTGAATTATTCGGCAGATATCTTGAACCGCTAAAATCAAATGATACTTTGATTGATGAATTCAAAAAGATATTCCATGACATAAGTGATGAAGAGAAATCATTCAAGCATAATCATGATTTTATTGAGAATATAAGCAATTTAAGACACAATGACGATGACGAGGAAGATATTGTTGAAGAAGAACTGCCAAATATTGACGTTAAAGAAAAAAATTCTTCACTTTCACCTGAAACACCATTTATGGCCAAACCAGAAAATGGTGCATTACGTTTGGATGACTTGATTGAAGTTAGTTGTGAAAACGAAGATGATTTCGAACTTCAAAATATCCCAAACCCATCTCTAGAGTTGCCAGTTTCACCATCAAAACATGGATTTGCTGAAGATGATGAAGTCATCAAGATTTCCAGACAGCTGCCATTCCATTCCCCAACCAAAGCAAGAAGAGCAAATGATTTATCTCGAAGGACCTCAAATACTTCATTCTCGATGATTAGTGATGAAAGATATGGTCTAGAGTATGCTTACAATTCCCATAACGAAGACGTGCCTTCATTTATTAAAGAAAATAAAAAATTCAAATTTATTAAAGTTGGCAAAGTTCAAAAATTTGTCAATCTTTTCGAAGAACAGAAAAACCAAAAGGAACCTGTTACTTCTTCTCGGCCCAGCAGTAGAATTGCTAGCAGAGTTACTAGTAGAACTGCAAGCAGAACCGCTAGCAGAACAGTTTCTAGATCTGCTAGCATGGAAAGAGTTATCTAACCAATTATCACTTGGGCACACCCTCCCCCATTTCCTCTCACCACAATGTAATCTTATGTACTATACGTAGGCAAAAACCCAAAATTTGAAACGTAGTTTATGAAATGTATAATTATTGTTGTTATTATTACTCGTCGTATTTTTCATTTCGATAAATGTTGTAATTCTTAATTTAGTTATTCTTTGTTCATGTCAGTTTCAAATTCAGCGATTTTATCAGTTAACAAATTAAATTGTGTAAACATGATATCTATTTCCTCTTGTTTCCATTCAAATTTCTCTTGTGTCACTTTGATGCTATTTAATACCCAAATTTCTTTAAGATTACGTGAAATACTAATTAAATCTTGACATAATCGGATAATTTGAATACAATTATTTTCCATAGCCAAACTTTCCATTGATAATATCTCAGTGGTTTTATTTGCATCTTGTAGGTTCTCAAATATATTGGTAAATTTTACTATTATTGTCTCAATTATAGAATCAATTTTTTGTAACAATGATATTGACTTGGGTTGCATATTGTGGATGTATAACGTTGGCTAAATGCTGTGTTGGTAAGATTGTTTATGGGTGGAAATCAGAGAAAGTATTTCTTTTTTTTTTTGGTTAGAGTTTTTCGTTTTGAGGGTGTTCAAGAATTTGTCCCACCCAGATCAAATATCAAGATTGCAAAATATTATCATTTTTTAATTAACAACACCAACATACACACACACACACAACTACCAAACTATAAACTTTAGTATTCTAAAAATCAATTTCACAATATATCTCAAAAATTTATAAATGTTCACCACAATCCATATTACTCTCAACAAAACAACAATAATGTTCTCAAGACACGAATACAAAATCTTGTAAATCAAACCAACATTGTGAGAATGTTCACCTTTTCTTTTCAGTATGGCCTTTTTAAAGATATTCTTATTCAATGAGAAATCCAATTGATCTAGTTTCTCAGTAATCTTTCTCAAATCAAGAGACAAAGAAGCATTAATTTCTGAGATAGATCTATCACTAGAACTTAATAACGTATCAATCTTGACCGAATATACATCATTCACCATATGAATGACTGATTTTATCTCTTCCATAAATCCAAGATACAATTGTTCATAAGCAGGTAAATGTTCATCATTGATTTGCGACATGCATAATAAAATCTCGTACACCGACTTTTTTGTAATATGTTGAACTTTCCCATCTACACGTTCCAAATACCGAGGATATGTCATTGTTAAATAGTTGGTTCGCAAGTTCATGAATTGATGGAAATATTCCAAGTTTGCAACTATGTTTTGAAATTCCATTTCCCGTTCATCGAAAATCACAGCACATTTGACTTGATCTATTTCTTCTATTTTGTCACGATTGGTTATCTCGTTATCAGTATCTTCTTCTTCAAGAATTACTCCATCAGGGTCAGAGCTAGAACGATTGTGTGAATGTGAGCTCGTGCTTTCTCTTTTCTCAAAGGGTAAAAACTCAACTTCTTTAATGGAAGGTTTGATATCATCCTTGTCTTCATCGTCAAAAAATGTACCTTTTATGTTTGGAGCAGGACTAGTTGGTTCAATATTAATTTTTGGCAATGAAACTTCTGATGCTGGTAAATCAAGCTCATCGTCTTCTGGCGTGAGTGGTGGAAGTTTTTTGAACATTTGCCTTGCCAAGGGGTCTGCTACTGTCCCACTCCTTGTTGTATCTGTCGGAACAATCTCATTTACCACATTAGATGAGCTGGAAGAATCGCCTGCATTCCCATTACCAGTAGACCCAGGTCCACCAATATAAAACTTTTTCATTTTCTTTCTAATCTTTCTTTTATGAGGTGATTTCGAACGTGTAATACGAAATTTATGAAAATCACTATCTGAACTCGAGCCTTCATTGGAAGGTACCCCATTGTGATTTCTGGATTCAATGGCAATATCAATACCTGATTCTTCTTCTTCGTCCTGGTCTTCTTCGTTTTCTGTTGTCTTGTGTGAGGCTTCAATTTCACCATGCTTTCCATGATGCTTATGATTCCTTAACACAAATAATTTGCTTTTATCTTTTTCAGAATATTCAGGCGTCTGAGCATGGTTTGGGAACCACAAATTCCCCTTTGCATCTCTGAGTTCATGCCAATAGTTCACTCGCCAGCGAGAATCTCCCACAAACTCATTCAAATCAATGGCCCACATCATTTTCCAATGTTTCTTTCTGTGACCAGGTATAGCACTGTTTTCATGTTTGTGATGTGCATTATGTTTACTAAACACGTTACATGCCAAGGGAATGGTTTGCATGGATATTATTGCCTGTGCATGTTCATTGTATTTATTTCTCAATTTTCGATTTCTTAGAATTTGTAGTGGATTGTAAACCCCTTCAACTCCTAGATGCTCATTATTATCTTGATGATTCTCGGCCCACTCGTAAATTCTTTGGATGTATAAATACTTGACTGCAAGGGTGGTTTTGACTTTCTCTGCTCTGATTAGGGTCCCACGCGAAATCTTTATTTTTGATGCAATGCTCCCATCACCTGTCTTGCCTGATATGTCGGTTTTCTGATCAATAACATTGTATTCAGCATTTAGTAGTTTCCGTGTATCTAGAAAAATAGACGTCAACTCGCCAGCTTTTTTCAATTCTTCTTTTGAAATTTGTGTTTTTGTAAAGTCTTTTGAACTTTCTCGTTGTCGGGTAGGCACTCGTGGTATATACGAGGGTGTTTCTTCACCTGTCAAGTTAAATGTGTTGCTAAAATCTAAATTGAAATCATTAAACGATTTGTGTTTTCTTTCGCCACCGCTATTTCTATTGATTGCTTTGGTTTTAGGGATCTTTGATTTGGGCAGTTCTGATTCTGATTTGGCGGGAGACGACGATGATGTTATATTATTTGCCTCAGTACTTTCAAGTTGAGCTAATCGTAATTGTGATGATACCACTCGTTTGTTTTTAGTTGATTCAGTGGTGCTAGGCAATGAAACGTTCCTCGACATCTAAGTAGATAATATGACAAAGCCTCGTGCCTAATGAAAACTAATTGGATCAAATAATAGTAAACGTTTATGCTGTCTGGTGTAACGAAATATTGGGAACTTTTATCTATCTTCTTTTGTTCTATTCTAAAAAAATTGGAAGTATTAAAAAAAATTATCTTAATCACTGTTGCACATTCAAGTTTTTAACATTTGAAAAGCTCTTGTAAATGTTGGTGTAATAGATTAATGTTGTTGAGTAATAAACTATTTGCTGGTGACAATACTACCCACAACTTGGCGCATTGTTAGGTACAATAATTCTGCAAACAAATTTTCAGAGACGGCCGTTTTGTGTATCTTATATTATCGCCTAGTAGTGAGAAGAAGATGAAACTATGAGGGCGAAAGAAAAAAAAATTTATAAACGAACGACAGACCCGAGATAAAACTTTGTTCACGGTAACCCCCTAATCCTTGTTTGTTCATTAATCAGAGATGTCAATTAAATTTGTTAAGTCATCTAAAGATTTTGAAGGTTATTTGAAAAACAATACCCATCTCGTATTGAATTTCACTGCCTCTTGGTGTGGTCCTTGTCAAGCAATCAAACCTGTAATTGATCAAGCTTACGGACAATTTCAAAATGTTGAAATTGTGAGAATTGATTTAGATAGTCAACGTGAGTTAGCATCGAAATACAACATTACATCTGTTCCTACATTTGTGTTTCTCGAAACAGGGAAAGAAGTTGACCGTATCCAAGGTGCCAATCCTCAAGCATTGATTACGAAGTTGCAAGAGTTTAACACTAAAGCAAATGGACAAAAGAGAAGAGGCAATGGTACGGCTAGTGAAGACTTGATTACTCAAAATAGTAGTCTAAAAGATATAAAACCATTGATTCCTAAAAACTTTGAAATATTGAATGCCACTATAGATTATAGTGGATACGAAGTTTTAAACTGTTTACCATTGTACAAAGACTCGAAAACAAAGCATGTTGTAAGCTTGGATAATACAGATAAATCCGCAGTTATATCAGATTCAGATTCTCAATTGCTTTTTTATATTCCCTTCTTGAACATTTCCAAAATTTATTCGATTTTGGTAAAAGTGAAATCTACTAAAACGTACAAAGAAGTTGACGAAAGTGCATTGGATGTCGACAGTGACGACTTGGATGAAATTCAACCACCTAATTTAATTAAAGTGTGGTGCAACACTCAATCCATCTTATCTTTTGATGAAGCTAGTGCTGATACAAGTGCTCCACATATTGAAAAAGTATCCACTAACGATGAAGAGCAATGGTTGGATATTAAATTCAAATTTGTTAGGTTCCAGAATGTTCAAAATTTGACTATTTTCGTTGATGGTGAAGACGAAGATTATCACACAGTTATTGAGAAAATAGTCATTGTCGGTGTCAATGGCGAAAGTAAAGAGCAAGGAAAGATAAATCAAATAGATGATGAATAGACAAAGTAGGTTAAAGATATAAGAAACTTAAATAATGTGTTTCTTTTGTATAACTCTCATGCCGTATATCCCGGTTAAACCCCATTGATGGCGTGTTTCCACGGAATTAGCTTTTGCAGATGTGGATTGTTCCCATTTTTACAACCCGCAGCGGGTGGTGCTGGTGGTAGTGGCGCTTGCTGCGACAAATGTCGTCCGTCCATAGTTTCAACGACAAAAATAAAACCTCTCATAGTTAAAATTTGTAAGTCTGCCAGTGCCTCAAGCAAGTTTTTCTTTTTGTTTTTTTTTCCGTTGAAAGTTTTCATTTCATTTCTGTTACACCAAAATATCATTTTAGTTCTCTCATGTACTTTATTGTTCAATCATCATCTTCACAGGTTTAATAAATTTGTGAATTTTTGCTTATTACTTGCCCTCCTTCTCCTGAGCTCCACTTGATTACTTTTTTTATTTTTTCTTTTCTATTATATTTAAATTTCTCCTTACTTTCATTACAACTATTCTTTTTGGAAAAATATACTTATACAGATACTTGTTAATAATCTATTCAGTATTGGTTTTGGAAAAAAAATAATTAAAAATTATTATTCTTACATTCAACAGGTTCCCCATTTGTTCAATTAGTTGGAATTTTTTTTTAAAGGAAAAATTTTCAGGAAATTACATATAAAGACCATTTATTTTTTTTCTTTTCTTTTTCCCACTTTGCCTTTGGCCCTTTTAGCAGCAACCAATAATCATGAACTTTCTAATTAGAAACACTATTATTGGTCAGACATGCAATTCCAAACAAATATTCTACAAGCATGCTAGAACGTTGGCTATCAAATCGTCATTGACCAGTTCTATAAGATATCCCTTGCAGCCAAGTTTACACAACAATCTCAATGCCAACACAATCAATTTCCCGTTGGTGAAATCGTTCATAAGACACAACTCAAGCAAACCGCAGAAGTCATTACTGCTGCCTGAACAAATAAAGGAAAAAGCATTAGAGACGCTAGAAAAATCACCAGCTACTGAATTAGTACACAAGACAGCAGAGGAACCAAAAAAATCTATTTGGGAAAAAGTCAAGCATGAGGCAAAGCATTATTGGGACGGTACAAAATTGTTGGGATACGAAGTCAAAGTGTCAACTAAGTTATTGCTCAAATTGATGGCAGGTTATGAATTATCACGTAGAGAATCGAATCAGTTGCAAAGAACAATTGTTGATGTTGTCAGATTAGTCCCATTCGCCATGTTTGTTATTATACCATTTGCAGAATTATTGTTGCCTATTGCCTTGAAGATATTTCCAAACTTGTTGCCTTCAACGTATGAGTCTACTGTTGACAGACAGAAGAAATTGGCTAAATTGAAGAAAACCAGAAAGGCTGCTTCTGAGTTTATTAAAAATACTATGGCTGAGAGTGGCGGTTTGAAATTACTGAAAAAAATCACTGACCAAGAAAGAGAAAATTTTGTGCAATTTTTCCACTGTATTTCCATGGGTAAGAACCCAGATCGTCAGCAATTGATTCAAGTTGCAAGATTATTTAAGAACGATCAAGTTTTGGATAACTTGTCTCGTCCTCAATTGGTTGCCATGTGTAATTATATGAACTTGAGACCTTTTGGTACTGATTCGATTTTAAGATACCAAATTAGACATCGTTTGTTGAACATTATCAAAGACGATAAGGTTATTGATTACGAAGGGGTCGACAGTTTGTCTATACTTGAATTGCAATTGGCATGTCTGCAGCGTGGTATCAAAACAAGTGATAAGTCTCCTGCTAGATTGAGAGATGATTTGGAAACATGGTTGGACTTACGTTTGAGACAGAAAATCCCAAGTACCTTGTTAATTTTGTCTAGTGCATACACGTATGGAGATAAAGGGAATTCCATTGAGTCATATTACGATGCATTATTGGCTGTGTTGTCCTCTATTCCTGACGAAGTGTATAATGTTGCCAAATTGGAATTATCTGACGACTCTAAATTGAAATTGAACATTTTGAAAGAACAAGAAGAAATGATTGAAGAAGAAAATGAAAGAGAAAAGGACACTGTTACTAAAGTTAAAGATAAGATCAAATTAGATGATTATGAAGAGACTGCAAGTGAGGGAATAAAAATTGAGGCTGATGATCCTGTAGAAGGTAAAAATGGCAATGAAACACAAAAGAAAGAAGAACTGTCAAGTACCAAGGAATCCAACCAAGATAAAGTATCGACATCCAAAGAACCAACTAAGAAGGAAGAAGTTAAGGTTTAAAAAAGATGAACTAGAATTATGATTTGACACGATGTTGTAAGATTTTAGAAACGAAACCAAACCAAGCCAATAAACAAAAACAAAAAAAATACTCATCAAAACTTTTATCTGTTTATAGAGAATACGATTTTATATATACACATATATTTATATTCATTTATTATTTATTTTATTTAGTACTAGTCCTAGTTCTTACCAGTAGATCCAAAACCACCTTCACCACGTTCAGTATTATCTAATTCTTCAAGTGAAATTTCTTTGATATCAGCATTGACGATTTGTTCCAATACCAATTGAGCAATTCTATCACCTTCTTTAATTTCGAAATCTTTTTCACTATGGTTAAATAAGACTACTTTCACTTCACCACGATAATCAGCATCAATGACGCCAGCACCAGTTGAAATACCATGTTTCACGGCCAATCCTGAACGTGGAGCAACACGACCATAAGTACCTATTGGGACAATTATGGAAATGTCGGTAGAAACTAATCCTTGGCCATGAGCTGGAATAGTGGCTGCTTCAGCGGAATATAAATCATAGCCAGCAGCAAGTGCTGATCCTTTGGTTGGTACTTTACCCTTTGGTGAACGTAAGTACACTTTTAAAGATTGGGTTGATTCTAATTTTTGTTTCTTAAGGGATTGGTCTTCTGAAGTCATAGTTGAGTAATTGTTTATTAGGTATAATGTTGAAAGAAAGAAAGAAAACGAATAGGTATTAATGAAGATCTAAATTTTTTTTCATTCTTTTTTCTTTTCCAGTTGGTTGGTTTTTTTCGTGTTTCTGTAGTAGAATTTGTAGACGCGTCTGAAATAGAGCAAAGCCCTATTGTATTATAAACATATAGTAACTGAAATCAGCCACAGCCTGTTGGATCGTAACTACATGGCAAACTCACATGAATCTTAAAGTACTTAGTAAAGAATTCTACATTCAACTATGAAATCTGTAAAATACATGCACCTCTTTTTCCATGAAGAGTCAGTCCAAAACTAGTCTGTTACCTCGCCTCTTTCAATTAACCAAACCTTGTATTATCAATACGCATAAGCATCAGATTTGAAACATTCAAATAGTCGTATTTTCAAAACTGTGGGAACTCCATCGGCATCAGTTACCACACTCTGGTCATCTATACCACTTGTACTGTCGGCATTGGTTCTTATTATGTACACCTCTTTCTCATTTAAACGTCGATCCAAGTGAAATGCATCACTTTGCTTATAAATGCATTGGTACAATGCCAATTGTAGAAACAAAATCAATACATCAGTGAAGATCAATTGAAACAATCCCAACTCGAACAATTTCAACCAATATGGGGTAGATTTATCAATTACAGGAGTTTCTTCACCAATGAATGAAATAAACCACCAAGTTCCATGATTTAGTTTCTGTAATTGTTGAGTATCGACTAAATACATCACCCATGTTGCAACAAATAATGTATGATACAAAATCACAAGAATAGTCTTTATATACAACAAGTAACAGTATTTATGTATGAAAGTTTCATATATTCTTTCTCTGGTATCTTGATTATCTTCGTTTGATAAAAATGATAACAAATTGGGCACTTGGCTATTCTGTGTCACAATCTTTGAATTCAATAATATTTGCAATACCAAATGAAGTACCAAGGGGATCAAACAAGCAGAATGGCAAAA
Organism: Candida albicans SC5314; assembly: GCF_000182965.3. Lineage (NCBI taxonomy): Eukaryota > Fungi > Ascomycota > Pichiomycetes > Serinales > Debaryomycetaceae > Candida > Candida albicans. The sequence goes on from NC_032089.1 coordinate 262,847, forward strand.
TTTTACAAATTGATAAAAAATTATAATATAAACTAAAGCGTCAATTTGTGTTAGAATATCAAATTGATATTTTGTCTTGTTGTGTATTAGTTGATTATTGTTGAATTGGAAGTTTTGTTGTGATTCTATGAGTTCAGTTGCTGTGCTTGAAACTGTTGAATAGGTGGTGTTTGCTGGTGCAGACGGTATTTCATCATCAATAGGAAATGTCCCCGGTAGATTAAATCTAGTTGTCATTTTTATATTGATGTACTAGATTGTCGTTGTGTGTGGAATTTGCCATTGGTTTTTTTATTAGGAGTGGGTAGTATTTTTTTGTGGTTGTTTCCAACATTTATCAACAAAATTGGTCAAAAATATAGAGCCAAAAAAAAACTTACAGATAATACAACTCTCTATACACTAAATCGTTCTACATTTATCTTGTTTTTTTATTTTCCTTATGTTTATTTAAATTTTAATACTTTTCTTCCCTTTGAAAACCTATAGAAGTCATTAAAAACAAATTATTCACATAAATAGTGAAATCAAAATGAAGAAACTACATATACATTTATACGCAAAAAAGAACCACGACACAGTCAAAAGATGAAGAATACAAATTAAAAAAAGAAGAAAGTTACATAACTTCTCTAAGCAAATAAAGCACCAATATCAGCTGGCATTTCTTCGATTTGAGTAGAGTAGAATTTTTCAATTTCTCTCATCATACCAACATCTCTGTCAGTGACAAAGTTGATGGCAACCCCCTTTCTACCGAAACGACCACCTCTACCAATTCTATGAATGTAGTTTTCCTTGTTGGCTGGCAAATCGTAGTTGATAACTAAAGAAACTTGTTGGACATCAATACCTCTAGCTAACAAATCAGTAGAGATCAAGATTCTTGAAGAACCAGATCTGAATTCTTTCATAATGGTGTCTCTTTCGGCTTGTGGCAAATCAGCGTGGATGGCAGAGACAGTAAAGTGTTGTTCTCTCAATTTGTTGGTTAAAAATTCAACCTTGGATCTAGTGTTACAGAAAATGACGGCTTGGGTGACAGAAATAGAATCGTACAAATCACACAAACAATCGAATTTGTAATCTTCTAATTCAACATTAATATAGAATTGTTTGATACCTTCCAAAGTCAATTCATCTTTTTTGACTAAGATTCTGACTGGGTTGTTCATGAATTTGGTGGTGACTTCCAAAACGTCTTGTGGCATGGTGGCAGATAATAAGACAATTTGGGTGGTTTCTGGTAATAATCTGAAAATGTTGTAAATTTGTTCTTTAAATCCACTTGATAACATTTCATCAGCTTCATCCAAAATGAACATCTTGACTTTATCGGTTTTGAAATATCTTCTTTCAATCATGTCTAAGACTCTACCTGGAGTACCAACGACAATTTGAACACCAGATCTGAAAGCTTCAATATCGTCACTCATTGAGGTACCACCAATAGAAGCATGGACAGTAACCTTCAAGTACAAACCAATAGCAGTGATAACATTCTTGATTTGCAAAGCCAATTCTCTGGTTGGGGCCAAGATTAAAGCTTGAGTGGCTTTTTCATTTTCATTGATTCTTTGTAATGCAGAAATGGTAAAGGTAGCGGTTTTACCAGTACCGGATTGAGCTTGAGCCAAAACATCTCTACCTTCAGTGATTGGCAAGATGGCTCTTTGTTGAATAGCGGATGGAGTTTCATACCCGTAACCAAAAATACCTCTAACAATGTTTGGTTTCAAGTTTAAATCGTCGAACTTGTAGACGACGTTATCGTAATTGGTTTCAATTAAACCAGAGTCGATTTCAGTAATACCTTCGGATGCCATGATTAGGTGTTTGTTGTTAATATAAGATCAAGACAAAATAAAAAAAAGGAAGAAATGAAAGGAGAAAAATTTTTTTTTTTTCCTTTACTTTAATAAAAGTGTAGTTTAGTGAAAATATGAGTAGATGAGACATTGTAAGGGAAAAAAAAATATCATTACTGGCAAAGAAAATTTTTCAATTTAGTGGTATTTTGAGGAGCGGCGCACGACTTGATGGTTGATTTAGCAACGACGAAGGGAGATCACCAAAAAAACGAAAAAACCAATGATCTCCTTAGTTGAAGTTCTCGCCCTACAGAAACATTGCTGCAAATATGAATGATCAAATTATTCTTCATTCCTAGACAGTGGCAATTTTACATTCTAATACCGGTTTATAATGTATTAGTAATAACAAAAAGTCATTTATTAAAAAATAAAGATGATCTTTAAACTTTCTTCTTTCGAATAGAAAACTAAATAAAGTATAGTTCGTAGAGTGAAAGTGCACAGACATATAAACAAAACAAACAAAATGATCTTGACACATCAGCATGGGTCATGACATAAAGCTAGCTATTTTCTTTTGAGGAATGACCATATAAAAACAGTGACATACTGAATAATGAATTTAAGGTGACTGATAGCTGAAATTAACGATTAATCAAAAAAACGGAAACGAAAATGATAATGAATATAAAAAACAACGTAACCAAAAAACAAGGCAAGACAAGACAAGGCAACGCTGTAATGCAAAATGCAATATTAAGGTAATTACTACGGAAATCTTTTCTGATATCTTCTTTCATATACTATTGATTCTTATGAATTTTAATCAAACACTCTTTCAGCAACCACTTTACCACTTTCTCTAAATTCCCAGGGGAACAATTTTGGTACCACTTCTTCTTCCTCTTCCTCCAAAATATCATCCTCAGAAATCTCTCCATCTATTTCCTCATTATCTTCTGTGTAAATCTCTTCAAAAGCAGACTCCTCGATGGCCCCTTCTTTTGAAAGCTTGTCGTTCATTAAATTGAAAGCAGTGACATCAGTAGCTAATTCAGAAGCACTAGTTGGCTCAACTTCTGCTTCAGTATCTGGTTTGTTGGAAATATTTATTTTTTCCACCTCTTGTAAAATGTGAGTTGGGAAGTAATCATCAGCGGTATCGAATACTCTTTCAGGCTCAACAAATTTATGGCCATACAATTCAGGTCTTTCGGGTGGTATATTCAGAGGAGTATGCTCAGGTGCATGGTCATGTTCTTGGTGTTCAAATGGCGATATGTGCAATTCATTGTTAGGTGGTTGGACATCCTTTTCCAAATTATATTGATCATTTTTTTGGATCTCCTCTTGATGATAGGGTTCAATATGGTGTTGAGTATCATGAACGCCTTCGTATTCTTCAGGTGGATGGTGGTAATGAGTTGAGCTGTCCCATTCTTTGGCAAACGATTTAGGAACTTTTTCAAGAAAATCGTGTGTTTCTTCTTCTTTTACATCTTCTCGTTTTGGTGGTGGTTCCTTTGTGGGATCCCACATGGCATCGATGCTAGGTTGAATTCGGTCCTCAAAGCGTTGATAATTTGCTGGATCAAGTAACACGTGTGGATCAGAGGTATCAAGTGGTGGTTCTGGAGCCGGTTCAGCTTTTACTTCGCAAATCTCAGTTGGTTCTTCTTTGGGATACTCTTGTCTAGATGGCTCTGGTGTATAGTCAGTTTGTGGCTCTTTTTCTAAAGATTTCTCCCCATATACCACATCAAATAACGATTTTTCACCAAACTCTTCAATCCAAGCTTTCCACCAATCTCTATGCACCCCTGACACATTTGAACTCAGTCTCCAAGGCTTATATTTTCCAATAAAATGAACTACCTTGACTTGAGTGGTCTTATAGTTGATATACAGCAAGGCAGTAGAGTGATAGCGTCCTATAGTGTCAAACGTACTCTCCCACAATTCTTTATCATGTTTTGGCTGTTCTGCTCCTTGATCAACTAATTCGGCTTCTGCTTGTGGGTTTTCTAAAAGCAGCGGTTGTCCTGGTGGGTTTTGAAAGTGTTTCAATGCAGGCAAATACTGGTATTCGGCAGATGGAGTCACATTATACAAAAATGGTATCTTGATCCAATTAGAGTCTTGGGTATAACTAACAGTTTCCAAATCAACTGTAGCATCATGTTTCGTCAATAAAGCTTGAACCCAATCAGGTTGGGCATTGAAATATTGATTTAATAAACCTTGATCAGCACCATCAAAAGATACATTAGGGTTTATAACTGACTCTTGCACCAATGCTGCTAGATTTGTATAGTCATCCAAATTAGGTCTCAAGGCAAATACACCCGAATTGAAAATATCAGGAAACCCGCTATCCGGTGCTGCCAAAATTTTGAACTTGGGAAAATCCAATGCCAACAAGTCCAAAACAGTGCCGCCATTAGCTGCATCTGGAATTATCGGTAAAGTGTCCGAATCCAAATATAAAATTTTTTCATACTGAATCAAAGACCATAGTTCAACCTTGGTAAACGTCTTGTCCAATTCCGGTCTCTTCAAATCATAAGTCAATTTTTCAACAATAGTAGACTTTAAGGGGGACACATCAATTAAATCATCGTAATATCTAGATAACAATTGTAGTTGGTAGGAGGTAAACTTGGACTTATCAATTAGAATACCAAATTTCAAATCCGGATATTTTTGGTCCGATCGTAACACCAATTTCTTCAACACTGAACCCAATACTAATGCTCCAGCAAGATAGTCGGGATTGTACAATAAAGTGAAAACAGCGTTAGTCATCGGAGATACTTATTGTATAGATATGTGTGTGTATTTTTTTCTGGAAAACTGTGGGATAAATGGATATTTTGCAAAAGTGTGCTATTGAAATTAGATACAAAAATCAAACAAAAGGATTCTAATCAAAACAAAGGAAGTGTAGCAATTGCTAATGATAGATAGATAACAAAAAAAAAAAGAAACAACGACAGGGGAGAAATGAAACAGTAATGAACTGAATAACAGTAACAACAGTGAAAAGAAAAACAACCACCAAGAGAAAGAAAAAGTCAAGGAAAATGAGTCAAAATATGTGTTTGAATTTTCGGAAAGTGCCCTGAAGAACTTGCTCGAGGGATGGATATTAATGGCTAATTTAATTGGAAACTGGAAAGGAAGAAGAAAAAAAAAATAAAGTTACAAAAACCAAAGTAGGACAAAGGAAAACAATAATTAATCGAGGCAACTAAAGGAGGGGGGAAAGAGAGAGAGGAATAAAATAGGAAGATGGAGCAAAGTGGAGGCAGAGGAAGGGCCAAATTTAATAATTTCCTAGCCAAACTAGTTTCAAGTCGATGTTCTGTTGTTGCTAAACCTTTGTTAGCCTCTTCTTGGATGAATATAAATCTTACTCCGAAACACCCATGTCGCACTGTCGCGCCATCTTACCACCATCAAATTATCACCAGCAACACCCCCTCAATCTATTATCACCTGTGCATTCTTTCGAAAATTAGCTCATGTTTGTGTAATAAAGAATCTTACGCTAATTTTACAAATTAACCAACTCAAGACAAGATTATACTTTTTAGTAAAAGCTCAACAAAAAAAAACAAACAAAAAAGCTAATATAATAATATAACAACACATCTCAAAAAGATTGGGCTTGAAATCTGCAGATGATAGAAAACACACCAAGAATTTTGTACCAAAACACAATTTAATTGTTTTATGAAGGGATATAAGCTGCAGTGGGAGCGTATTTCGGTATTTAAGTTAGATCGCTCTTTGCAACACTGATTTGACTTTTGTTAAATCAGAGATTGTAGATCATCTTCTACCATGTATAAACCCCATTGATTACCTCTATCAAAGTGATAATAAGACTTTTAGGTCAATTCCGGATACATTCAATTTCCATGATGACAACGCCTGGAAAATTCAAAAATTGTTGAAAAATAATAATAAAAGCTAAATTATTATTATTAAAACTTGCATACATATTGTATGCTTGCACCATATTAAAGAATTTTAATCTGTATATATTGCTATACCGAATAGTGCCAGGTTTTTTGTATGCTATCGATATTACAAGCTGATAATGGAGAGAACCGGAGTTACAGTCAGATGACTACCAAACCACACCAAACAAAAACAAAGCTAAAAAAAGCGCATAGTTACACAAACTTGAACTATTTTTTTTCATCATTTGGCAAATTACAGAAACCTACTTTTACGCACAGACTCATACATTATTGCACACACACTTTCTCTATTGGTCTCGTATCTACACTAATTTGAGCACAACCAGCACCAGTAGTATTGGTGTTAATGATAAAAAGCTCTAGACTAGACAAATGAATGGGATCAAATGCTCTACAAATAGTACAGTGTTCAAGTTAAGAAGGTATTTGTTTAACTACAGCCATATTATCGTATTACCTTTCAAGGAAAGGTTCTCGTAAATCAAAATGGTGAACTACCCACTCAAACCAGACTTGTTTACACCATAGAGTACTTAAACCACAAGAGATGTTTGATTGTACTTTTGTAAATGCCAACTCGTTTGAAAACCATTTCTATTCTTTTTTTTTATTATGTTAAGACATTAAATATACACAGAAGAAAGATTAAAATTAATTTGCAATATAAAAAAAGTAATTTCTTAAAATACCCAATTATCAATTTTGTCTATTCTTCTATTCTCTTAACGAGAGTAAGACCAGACGTTCTTCAATAAACCGTCTTGTTGAGCCAATCTGTTTAATGAGTCATCAGCTTCACCTCTACCTCTAACGTAACCACTTAAAGCGTAAGTGATGTTTTCACCAGCAATAGCTCTACCGTCTTCATCAACTTTAGCAATTGAGATTTGAACAGAAGCGTGATCTTTGGCTTTAATAATTCTGTTGGTAGCAGAACATTTTCTTGGGACGTATAATTCAACCTAAACAAAGAGATGTTAGTAACTTAATTCCTTCACGAGGGTTTTAAACTTCCACCCTGTGTAAGTCTGGGATAAGTGTCTTATGTTACGCCTTTGAAGTTTTCTTTTCACGAAAATATATTAATCCTTAATTTCTTGAACTGTTGTCGTAGTTAAATTTCGATAATCAAATAAACATATCCTTTCTTGGTATTTTATCATATATCCATTATAAATTTTATCCTAGGACTCTTGACGATTTTGAAATGAACTTTTTTTAAAAATAGTTGATGATTTCTGATGATATTGATACATGCTGAACACTTTATTTAAATTTGCTGCCCTGGTTCACATGAACACTCTCTTCTCACACAGTGTGACAATATTGATTTACATACTAATTGACCTTTATCGTTTTCCATCTTGCTTTAATTGTATGTAGATTGGTAATAATATCAAATGTATTGAAAACACCTATGAATTTTTTTCTGTGTTGATTCTTTTTTTTTCACGCTCACTATAGAAGAGTTGGCATACTAAGTGGAAGGAAAAAAAAAAGAGCTATGTGCAGTTACCATTTTCATATTTGAGTTAATGGACACGCACATTAGGGCTATAGCCCTATTCCTACTTTTGACTCTACTTTTTTTTGCAACTAACAAGAAAGAACTCAGAAACTACTAAATTTATTAACAACATCCATAGTATACTATTAAAATCAATGTATATTATTTATTTTCTTTCAATGACAATACTGCAACAGTCTCAACGTGATGGGTTTGTGGGAAAAAATCAAACCCTTTGATACTTTCTACGTAATACTGATTACCATTAACAGTGCTGTTGATAAACCACTCGATATCTCTAGCTTGTGAATGAACGTTACAGCTGATATAGACAATTTTTGCTGGGTTATAGTCTGATAATTGATTCAAAAATACATCATCACAACCTTTTCTTGGTGGATCCAATATCACTGATGTTTGATTATTTGGAGTATCCATACTAGCAAAAATCTCCTCAGCTTTACCAACAATGAAATTAGCATTCTTGATATTGTTTTTTTCAGCGTTACGTTTAGCAAATCTGATGGAATCTGCCGAAATTTCGACACCAATCACTTTGGATACATTTGATGAACAGGTGATTGAAAATAAGCCCGACCCACAGTAAGCATCAACTAAATAGTTTGGTTGATCTTCAGAAAGCGATAAATTGGATCGCACATAATCTATGACAATAGGCAAAATCGAATTGTTATTTTGGAAAAATTCACCTGCAGAGAATTCAAAAATGTACCCATTAATATACTCTTGAACAATCTGTCTTGTTTGGGTCACACAAGTCTTGACCAATTTCGTATTATCCTCAAGTTCAACTTCTATTTTTGATACCTGACCATTTTCATCAACTGATCCTGGACCAATAACGGTGTCTTCTTGTAATACCTTTGTATCTTCTCTCAACAAAAATGTAGCACCTTTGGAATATTTAACGTATTCAGTATTAAATCTTCTACGTTCATTTGCTAACCCTTGATTAATTATTTTTGTTCCGATATTACATTCTTCAATATCAATGTTGGTTCCTTCAGGACCAAAATCAGATTTTCTCCAAGTAGGTCTACCTTTGGATGCAATTCCCAAATTTGGTGGGCACGGCAAATCTTTACCTGTCTTCTTATTAGGTATATAAAAATGAGGTGTCAATTTGGTACGGTAGTTATAAGTTAAAGGTGATTCTTGTGTAGGTAAAACTTCAGGTAATAACTTCTGTGACACCAATTTCGGAGCAAAATAATCATAGGCATTAATGATAGTTTGCTTTTTAATTGCTAATTGTTGTTGATACTCGATATTTTGGAATTGACACCCTGAACATTTACCAAAATAACGACAATTTATAAGTTCATTGTTTCTCATAGAAGTAGATTTTTCAATCGAAAGTAGATCTGCTTCCACATACATGGGGTGACTTTTATGGACTTTGATTGTGACAACGTCATTTGGTAAAGCAAATGGTATGAGGACAACTTGTTTTCTTTCTGGATCTACCAGAGGGATTATAGCAAGCGAGTCTCCATTAGATGTTAATGCTAATACTTTCACGTCCGAAATAATTCTATTGTTGTATTTTTCAAGAAGTTCAGGGTCATTGAGAATAGCAGACATATCGTTCATCACATCCTCTTTGGTTAAGTTATGTTTCTCCAATAATTCTTTAATTTCTAACTGCAAAACACCCAAGGGAGAAGTTTCATCAATGTCTTTGTTTTTGTATCTTCTTAATCTGGATCTCCTGCCTCGTCTTGGACGTTTGGAGCTATTTCCATCACATTGGTCTTCGATTGGTCTTTTTTTATCTTCTAACACTTCTGCCACCATTTTTTTCTACTACTCTTTTTCTTTGAACAAAAAAAAAAAAATACACTGATATTATTTAATTATTTAATGGGATGTAATTTAATAATACAAAATTTGAATTAACATCTATACAAGTGACAAGAGTGTATTATAAAAACATAAAACTCTTGACTGGGTGTGGGTGAATTTTTTTTTTCTACCTGATGATGATAGTACCCTAGGCGCGATGCGCCTGCCAAAAAAAAAATACACACTAAATGACTGCAGGAAAAAAAAAAAAACAACTCCAAATCGAAAATAATAGTAAGCATTTACATTTTTTCAGTCATTGGCTGGTTGATCTGGTCGCATCTTCAGTCAAATATCCGACACTAAAATGAAAACCACATACAGCAGTAATAGTACTAGCCAACTCACTATTTATGTTGGTGAATTGAACTTTTCAGGCATGTTTGAGCTTAACCACAGTAATGGTTTCCGCTTGATGACTCCATTTTTGTTATAGCTCCTGTGCATTTCTAATTCTTGAATCACTTCATCTTCTGTATACCCTTTACTGATCCCTATTTCAATAGCTTCATATATTTTTTTCCTTCTTAAAAACGTTCTCGACTCTGTTTCGTTTCTCCATTTAGTTCCATACTTGGTTTCTAAAGATTTCAAAGGAGGCTTGTTGTTTAACCCATGGGCGTATTCCTTCCAGATTTCTGCTAATGATTTAAGACTTCTTTCTAGTTTATATTGTGGTATATTTAATGGATTAACAGAAATTGTCATTTTTCCAGATTCAGATTGTTTCCGTTTCTTGGAAGTTCGCTTAGCACTTTCTGATGAACTACCCTCGTTTTGTTTGTCGTTTTCTAACTGGTCTATAGAGTCAATCTCGTCATCAAAGGAAAATCCTGAAGCTGTTTGTTGGTTTGGTGGCGGGCGCGTATGGTTTGGAGGTTGTCTCAATGCAGATGTCATCACAGTGCCGTTATCACGTTGTAACATAAATTGAGTTGGGTCATTATTTGTAGAAGAACCCAGATTTTGCCCTAGCTTATCATCACTAAGTAAAGGAGGCATAGGAAGAATGTATGAGTTTGGATATGTTGACGAAGATTGTGCAAGTGTCTGTCTTGACTGTTGCTGTACAGGTAATCTTCTTTGCAGCTGTAGCGTCGATTCTGGTTCATTGGCAGGAGTATCTTCCTGGGAGTTCTTCTGTTGTTTTCTTCGTTTCTTGTTAGGACGAATTACTGAAGTGGTGGGTCCTTTATCATACAAATTGTTCGCATTATTACCATTCATGTTTCTCGATGCAAACGGTCCAACATCAAACACATAGTGTGATGTCGGGTTTGGAGACGAATTGGCTGGTGACCGCAATGATAGACCTTTTCTTGTGATACTATCGACCTCTTCATCAAATTGACTAGCTGGTGGGCCATTACTGTTCAGGGGCACACCGAGATGTACCGATGGTCCCTGAAACTGCGAGTGGTTTGATTGTAATTGCAAAGTCTGTTGTGGCGGATGCGAAGGCGGTGGAGGTATCTGTGCCTGGTGATGTGGTTGATGAAGCTGCTGCTGCTGCTGCTGCTGCTGTTGTTGCTGTTGTTGCAGTTGATTTTGCATCCCCTGTGAGCTACTTGAAATCTCTTCAATTTCTTTGTTCAATTCGTTGAGATGTTTAGTAAATACTTCAAAAGCCTTGAATTGATTGTTAAAAGTAGAATTGGGGTTACTGTTTGTACCTGATATCATACCACTATTTTTAGCAAGAAATAACACTTGCTGACTTAGATCATTCACTTGCAGTTTCATATGATCCATGGAGTCGTGGAGAAACGATATTTTCATCATCAATTGATTGAACTGAGTGTTTTGATAATGAGCAAACTGGCTTTGCAAATTATGTATGAGTCCATATAACTCATTGACCGTGTGATTGTTGCTATTCCCACTATTGTTTTTATTCTTACCTTTATTTTTGTTGTTGTTATTGGTATTACCGCTGCTGTTGCTATTATTATTACCGTTATTGTTGTTATTATTTTCGTTAATGCTGTCGTTGGTGTTTATATTATCATTATTGTGGTTGCCGTTATTGGCATGCATGGAAGCAGCAGCATTGACAACAGAGCTGTTGCCTGTGGAATTGTTATTATTTTGGGACTGTGCATCATTGGACGGCGTCGAGTTGTTGTTGTAAAACATGGCGTTGTTTGGTTCTTGACTGTTGTAAGTTTCATTCATTTTGATTTTGGGAACGGAGTTGAGCGGTATATGTGACAACAGTGACTATGCTATTGTTGAATGAAATTTCCAAGTATGTCTCTATGTGACAATTTATGAATACAGAGATTGACCCCGATATAAAGAATTAGTAGACTTTGTGATGTAGTCAATGGCTATATCGTTCGATTCTAAACTATTTAGTAAAATGAATTGCTCTCTTTCTCAAATATCCATAATTTGTAATTGTCCCTGAGTATACTAAATTTATAAGTGTGCCTAGTTGTCAATTACAAAATGGATGTGGAAGATGTGTGGCTAAGCTGTATGTTTTGATATATCAATCCTGATTTCAGATGTTGTCAGTTAATTTTATGTTCTGTTTTTTTTTTTGGGATTTTATACTATTTTTTTTTTTTTTGGGAAAAGGAAAAAGTCTGTTTTCTCTTAGTAATTTTTTTTTGTCCTTGTCGATTTGTGTCTTTCTGAGACACGGAATGTCGCTTAATTCAATAAGATCAAAAACAAGGTTTACTAATTCTGAAGGAATCAGAATTTAACACAATAGAAAGTAGGTTTCGTATAATTGACTAGCTTTGGGTTGTAATCAAATGGTAAAAAGAAAAAGAAAACCCAATGAAAGCTAGAAAACAAAAAAAAAAGCTGAGACTCAGAAAAAGGCAGATCAAACAATACTTCGTGTCCAATAATGAGCGAGTGTTGGATATGGAGAATGATAGAAACTAAATTTGAAACTGCCCCAATACTAAATACTTTTGTTACATGTTTTAGAATGTTCTCAAAATGCATTAAATCAAGTTTAGTTAGACCTCTATGTGAATTTCGGTTCTTGATGTAAATGAAAGTGGCAATGCCAGGTTACCTTCGATTCCCATATAAAAGCTGAATTCCATTGGTGGGCATGGTTTTGAGTAACAATCGACTAACGGTCGGGAATTCTTGCCGCGACAGTTTTTTTAAAATTCCAGGTTTTTTTCTTTTTGTTCCCCATAGTTGATTCGATAGAAGTTGCACTTTTGGTTGTCGTAATCGCACAGCTCGCCTAAACGAAAATAAGCAAGTATGACTCGTTCGGAGAAGTTCTTTAACATTCGTTAGTACTTGTCGTCCTTTAACTCTATCTACGAACGCCTTAGCCCAAGGCTTTTTTTTTCTTCATGAATTCGTGCTAACCCAGATTACATACCAGAAACTCTACACTATCATACCACACAACATACAGACAAAGTATTCATGAGTCTAATGTTATTCATAAGAAACAATTGCTGTCTATACTAACCTATAAATTAAGATAGTCACTTGCAAATGCAAAAGTCCACACCGCAGTAATCGATATTCCCGCATATATAATCAATCTTCCAACAATCTCTACATCATAACGATATTTGAACACACCACTGTTATATTTTGGTGGAGTTTGAATTGTCGTGTTGTCGCTATTTTGATTCTGGCTATAGGATAGCATTTCGTAATAATCAATTTCTGTTTCCGGTCCAACTTCGTCCTTCTTATTGTGGTCAGTCACTCCCTTTATGAAATTGTTTATATCACCAATTCCCATATTTGAGTCATTGGACATTGACGTTGATCTAATTTTTCGAGTTGATGTCTGTGTATGAGCAGTTGAAATATAGCTTCTTCTTGGTAAATACACACCAACAGCTTTGTAGATAGGAGGTAAAATGGTAAAAACAATTGGCTTGGCTAAGGTTTTCCACGTCACAACCAAGGCGACCCCTAATAAGAATCTGGAAACTGAATTTAATACTCCACGATTTACATCAAACGGAATCAAATAAGGATTACCGGTCAAGTTCATCTTTGCAAAATACTTTGTCTGATAAGCCACCAAATGAGCTAAATCCAATCCAATTAAAACTCCAACAAATGCAACTGAATCGTCAAAACAGGGACAGTCGTCAACTGGTTCTGAATGAAAATGGATCAACAGAACAAATACTGCAATTATAATTACCGTACTGGCGACAAGTCCTAAACCATTGTCAAACAACAACTTGTCCCATTGTAGTCCAAAATAGTGTCGAAACAAAAACACAAACAGACCTACTAAACCACCGATAATGATGTCCAAAAATCCGTGCATTCCACAGTATAATCGTCCAAATATCAAAGAAATGTAATATAATGATAACCCAACGATTAGCGAGTAGTACGTAGTGTTAGATACATTCTCAAGTGAAAGAATCTTTATCAACAACAATAATGAAACACCTGTTGCATTGGCCAGGTGAGACGAGGGAAACCCGTATTCTTGTGTAGTGTACGATGACATTGTGATACGATGCAAAGGTGGCGATCGTGGTCTTGGTAAACAAAAGAAGTCTTTCAAAAATCCAGTTAAATAAATGCCTAGACCCAAAACATACACCAAGTCCCTGGTCAAATAACTCCCTCCAAACCATATTGGTGGCGGCAACATCAAAACATAGAATGTGTGGCTGGCAAGGTTTGCTGTCCATGCAAAATAAAAGTCAAAAACAGAACACCGCAAAAATGATTGCATCTTGGCTAGATATATTGTTTCTTGACGAATCAAGGGCAATATGAGCGATCTCAATTTGTATCTAAATGGGGACAATCTCTCCTTGTAATGATTGTTTGACTTGTTTCCAGCATCATTGCTGTGATCGGATATCTGTGGAGACAACGATGGAGATTCAGCGGCTGTACCATTCCCCTGTTTGTTTCTGGATTTCAAATTAGTTGCTGCTGCAAACTGAACTCCTTCTTGCATGGTAATATAGATCAAGGGAATGTGGCTTATGCTGGTCTATACAATAAGAATGGGCTAATGAGTGAACGAAGTGCCCGAAAATTGTCGATTGAATGTGCTCTATATTTTCTAGTGTTCCTTTTTTTTTTGAATAGATGCGTGTGAGCGTATATGAGCGTTTATAGTCGTGTAGTATGGTTAACATATATATTACTACTATAACGTGTTGTAATTGGGTTCTTGCCTACCTCGTCCGCCCTCTATACCTGACCCAAATTACACCTGGGGAAATCTACTTATTTATATACTATTATTCTCGACATTTCGCACCACGTTTACTGCCCGGCGTCACCGGCTCCCCGCTCTCTGCTCTGATATTTCCGGGTACATTGCATTTTCCCGTTGTCGTAGGATATTCATCCTCGGCACTACCTAACGCAGTCTAGGTGTGTCTCTTCATTTTTTGTTCTTTTCTTCCCCTTTGTTTGGTTTTGATTAGTCGATTCTATTATTGAAAAAATAAATTCCATTTTATGCAGTATCTTCTCTTTTTGGCGCGTTCAGTAGAAGATAAAGAAAAACCTCTGTATCTGAATAATAGGGGTTCATAATCTACTTGAAATGAAACGAGAATATTATAGGCGCGCGTTAAAGTTCACACTTTAAATACATTGTTAAGTCTTACAACTTATACAAGGCTACACTTGCATTTTAACATCTCGACATTAGCAGAGTAGTGTAAGTATTAGTAGAAGCAAGCTACCAATTTCTGTCAAAAAAAGCTGTCAATCAAAATTTTAAAAGAAGATTTCATGGCAAATCAATATACCCGATCGTATCTGTTACCCGTAATGTGTAATGACCGAGATCTATAATATTGGAAACCAATATAAAGATTTACCACTACAAAATGATGAAGTGCCCAGTGTTTTTTCGACAAGCTGGAGCTTGTTCATTTGTTAAGGATTAATGATAATAATTGCTATACTAGTCTCGGATAAGAAGGATAAACGAAACATTGACGATATATACAGCAAGTAACCCAATATCACTCCAAAAGTACTACACTTTGACCAGTTAGATATCTCACTATAGGAAATCTCAGTAGACAGTTATGTAGTATTCCCAGACACTAATTGGTTTTATAATTATACTTTCATCCAATTCGAAATCCAGAGACCTGTAAACTAGCCATGTAATTGTGACATGATTTTATGTGCTTTCTACAAAACGATTTCTTGTCATATGCAAAACTTTAATATATTATTATGGACCTAATCAAAGAGGTATCTACAATATTACACACTTTTTCTTCTTCTTTCTTTCTCTTGTAAATGCAAACTCATCCTGATTATACGGACTTTCAACATTTGCTTTATAGCCAAAGTTCCCATAAGGATTTTTCACATAGGTGTCTTCTGTCAACGGTTGATCCAACAATGCCGTGGAATCGTATGATGTGTTCTTCAAATGGCCCCTTCTGTTGTTCGAAACGTTGGAGTAGTTTCTAGAATGATGTCTGGAATGGTTCCCACTGCCTCCATTACTACCACCCAATACTCTACTTATTCTCTTTCTTGAACCCAATGTCTTTTCATATTGTTCCTGTAATTCCATATTTCTTTGAAAATGGTTTAATGCAAAATTAAAAACAGTCCGTACATTGAACATGGTCTTGGCTGATGTGAAAATCAATCCAATGGCGCCAATTTCTTTGGCTACTCGTATAGATGCATCGTGATTCATATCAGACAGTAAATCACTCTTGGTACCAACCAAAATAATGGGAATACCAGGACAATAATGATTCACTTCGGGGAACCACATATCCTTGACATTCTCCAAACTAACTTCATTGTCCACGGCAAAACACACCAATAAAATATCAACGTCAGGATAGCTTAGTGGTCGTAACCTATCGTATTCTTCTTGGCCAGCAGTATCCCAGAGAGCCAATTCCACGGTTTTACCATTAGGCGACTGAACTGCCGTCACATAATTCTCAAAAACTGTGGGAACATAGATTGAAGGAAATTTGTTTTGTGTGTATGCTAATAATAAACACGTCTTACCACACCCACCGTCACCGACAACGACAATTTTCATGTTATAATTTGTTTTCTTATTTGCTAGAGACAGCTCTTTATAATTTGGGATGTATGGATCTTCTTCAATGATGACGGTTGGTGAATTGCCGTTGTTATTTTGGTATAATTCCTGTTTCTTCTGCACTGCTTCGTAAGGATTGTAACCTGTTTCCATTGTGGAACTATGCTGGCTTCTGGGCGACCCCATGTACGCCGAATGTCTCCTACTGCCGTTGGGTGTCATATTTTATAGAAATGGATTTTCAAACTAGAACGTTACAATAACTAAATAGTGAAAACAAAATTGGTGTATCGAAATTATAGAAACTTTATTAAAAAAAAGCAAGTTAGAAAAAAAAAAGAAACTGTTAGAACCCAGATGAGTTATAATTGAAGATTATATAATGTGTGAGTGTGTATATGTGGTGATAGTGTGAGATCAGTAAAAAAAATCTAGAGAGAAAGAAATAAAGAGAGAGAGAAAAAATCGGGAAAGGAAAACATGAAAAAGAAAAGGGCACGGTTTTTTGTTTTTTTGCGTGCCTGAAATGGGCAGTGTTTATGTTTTATTATTTCCAATCAGTCGTCCCTGTATTTATTTCTAAAAATAATATTTAAGGAAAATATCCTTAAAATCACAAAGTGCTTTAAAACAAAACAAAAAATTAGCCTTTTCAGATATTGACATAGTTTAGATGCTCATCATAGCGTATTGTGAACTATAATTGAAGTTAGGGATAGATCATTGAAGATCCTTAAGATTTACAGTAAGGAAATCTAGAGTGTGTAAGTTTTGATTGCATTTTTCCTCTTCATTATGCTGAATCAAAAAAAACTCTCTATAACGTTTTTGATACTTCCAACAGGCTCTTTGTTGATCTTATAGACGTTGGATGCGCATGCCGCTAAAAGATACTTGAACAATATTATCTGCATTTTTGAGGGAGCTTGCCAACATCAAATCATGGCAATTCGTTACAGATTCATTAACAACTGGTCCATATTTTTTCGTCGCTGAGTCATGTTCCCATTTGATAGATTGGCGCAAAAAAAAAGAAACAAGCTGGACTTCACACAAAGATCGTAACATGATAAGTGTAATAGTTAGGCTACGTTAATAGCTTGTATTTTCTAGTTGAGTATATAAAACTATTTAGGAATAGACGACAAGGGCGTCCAGTAGAGTATATATATACCTTACCCTGGTGGTGTGATGATACTCAGTAGACAGACATTGGAGGAAAGATTAAGAGAGCCCTGTATAGGGTTGTGGTTGTCTATACTACCTTACAATAAGCCAGATATGCATAATTCAATTGGAGAGTAATGTCTACAAGAATTGTGTAAATATTTTTCATTGTTTTATTAAAGTACTGGAGTATACGACAGTAAAGCACACCATTTATAACTTGGCTGGGACTGGTCCTAAGTCTTTGAAAAGGGATTCGATAGACACTGCTTTCAACAAGTTACCTTTAACTTTTAACCTTCCAGCCATAAACAATTTCTGACCATTAGCTTTACCATCTGCCAATCTCATGAAATCAGCGTCTTTTAAAATAAGCTGAACGTCACCTTTTGGTGGTGTTTGCTCGGACTCGGCCTTAACAACACTACCTTTGTCTTTAAAGTCCAATATCCAAGTCTGTTGTTTGTTTTCTTTGTTTTTGATTGTTACAACAAGAACAGCTTTAACTGTGCCGAGTGCAATCTCTCTAATCATTTGTTCTTTCAAACATTCTTCCAAGTATTCAAAGTACGCAGAAGCTTGAAATCCAGGAGCAGCAACGGTTTGTGACATTATGTTTCAGTTTTATAATAGATAGTTTAAAGTGTGAGATGTAGAATAGACTCTTTTATGTTGAAAAAATTGTACTATTCATAAGCAGACTTTACCGTCCTATTTATGTTTATTTTAAAAAGTATGGTTTTCTATGACAGGGAAGCATTTTGAAAGGTGGAGTAAATCAATTGAGCCATATTTTTCGGACTTGTATAGTTAAAAGGTTGGTTTAATTTTCACATGAAGATTTTAACTTGTTTTATAATACTGATTAACGTTTATGCTGTCTCATTTCTCCTCTCCATGTTTGTACTCTTTAGGAAGATCAGCAAAAAGTGGAGTAACTGCTTGAATTCCCATTACTTGTCCCACATGATATCTACAAGTCCAAAAAAAAAAGATAGTTTTCAAATCGACTTCAGTGTCTCGGTGTTCATTGAAGTCGGCTAAATAGTCACAAATTCTGCAACCAAAAAAAAGGTGTATTCCCAAATTCAAAAAGATTTTATATCCGTTCAAGTAAATCATTGAACTGCAGAAGAACGAAAGAGTTGTAATTATATAAACTCCGAGATATTTCTTTTTGTGGACAACTCCCAAGTAAGATCAAAATAAACTCTATAACTCTTAAACCATGTGTTAGAACTAGTGTTTCGTTATTGGTTTTCAGGTTTTCAGTGTTGGTGTATCTTTATCTAACAAATAACTAAGCTATTTGAAGATGCTGCATTTCATTCCAGCTTTCATCTTACAGTTATAAATTCTGGCTCTGGGTGTACGCTTGCATATCAAGTATCTTAGCTAACAACCCTTATGATTGAAACGGCTGCCGAGATTTCAAAATCTAATAGAATCTTTCTAGCTACCTTTAAGTCGGAACTCCAACAATAAAGCATCTCTGTGTATTTGTATCTTCGGGAGACTGATAATCAGGGGTTCCTGCATGATTTCTATTTGAATTGCTATATGGGTTTGACAAGCTTGTGTGCCTATGAGTAATAATTCTGCTGTGGCTAAAATATCCTGCACAAAATCAATTTGGTGTTCTCACGACCATCTCCACCCCGCCTTAGACATAATTTGTCCGAGACTAAATTCAAACCACAAGTTATAAAATCCACCAATTATTAGGATTCACTATTGAAATAAACCGGCACAGACTATGTATATCTTGTCAAATCATTTTATCAGAGGAATGGTTTGGTCGGTTTGTATCTTTTTATTCGAAGAATAGCTATTGCTTCTCGGCGTAGCAATCAGATATAAAACGTTTATAGCCTTATCATTAGGGTTGCTTTATTTTTTCTTGTCTTGAAGTAAAAAGAAAAAAGTTTGTATGTAAAAAGTTCCGTTAATCCTTCTATTTCCATATTTCGGTGAGATGTTTCAGTACGTTTCTTTTTCCCTTGTCTCTTCGCACAGCATTTTTTTTTTCTTATTGGCATAATACCTGTGTTTGTAAGCCCACGCACATAGTG
The DNA here is from genome assembly GCF_000182965.3 of Candida albicans SC5314. NCBI lineage: Eukaryota > Fungi > Ascomycota > Pichiomycetes > Serinales > Debaryomycetaceae > Candida > Candida albicans. The sequence goes on from NC_032089.1 coordinate 282,280, forward strand.
TAGAAAATTTTCACACGTTCTTCAAATCAATAATATAAGAAAACTAACAAATCCTGCCAATCTTATTTTCGTGGTTGCCTTTTTGCTTATTTCTTTCTCTGTTGTTGTTTCTGTTTATCATTATCCTTTTTATTCATTCTTGTTTGTTAAAACCCAAATGTCGATAAGCAAAAGTATTTACGAACTAGCCGTGATAGCTAACTCATTGGGTAAAGTACTCGAGGGATCTTCTAAAATTGTTCAGAATGAAGCTTACCAATGGTACAAGAGTAGTTTTGTCTCTAAAATCATACAAGACTCATGTGATAATTCTCAACCCATGTATGAAGAGATGCAAAATATTTCCACTACTATAAGAAACCAAGTTTCCCCTAATATAAATCAAAAGGAAAATCCATTCCAAAGCCAGTCTCAAAAACGTAGTTACTCCACAAAATCCTACTCACCTGGCGATGAAGTTGAATTGGAAACTGAAAGCACGAGCTCTAACACTGTTCCAGACATCAAACCAAAGTTAACGAAAACCTTTGAAATGTCCCAGAGTGAAGTTCCAAGCAGCAGATTGGCTCGTATTTTCCATTATGGTTCTTTGGCCGCAGGGATTGGATTAAATGCTGCTACCCAGGGACTTAGGCATTACGCATCGGGAAACTCAGACGCAATCACCATGAAATCATTGGTGTTATCTCCACAAAATATTGAAAGAATGGCCAGAAAGTTTTCCAAGATGAGAGGTGCTGCATTAAAACTTGGTCAAATGCTTTCGTTTCAAGATGCTTCCATTTTACCTAAAGAGATTCAACAAATTTTGTTAAGAGTTCAGAATTCAGCCCATTACATGCCTCCTGGTCAATTGGAAAGAGTGATGTCTAAAGAATTGGGTTTGAATTGGCGTGAACGTTTATTTACTTCTTTTGATGATGTACCTATTGCAGCTGCATCTATTGGTCAAGTGCATACTGCTGTTGCAGAAGATTTAACCCCAGTTGTTGTCAAGGTTCAATACCCTGGTGTGGTGGACTCGATTGATTCTGATTTAAACAATATTTTGATGTTATTAACTGCGTCTTCATTGTTACCACCAGGTTTATTTTTGGATAAAACCATTGCCAATGCCAGAGTTGAATTGAAATGGGAATGTGACTATATCAGAGAAGCAAGAAATTTAGTTAGAATGAGAGAATTTTTAAAAGATGACGATGCATTCGAGGTCCCAAGAGTTTTCCACCAACTTTGTGGTGAACATGTTTTAACAATGGAAAGAATGAGAGGAATTGAAATTGTTAAAGGGGATTGGGGTCAAAGTACCAAAGATTGGATCGCGACTAACATTATGAGATTGTGCTTATTGGAAATTAAAGAATTCAAATTTATGCAAACAGATCCAAATTGGGCTAATTTCTTATATAACGAAAAGACCCATAAAATCGAATTATTAGATTTTGGTGCTGCTCGTGATTTTGGCGATCATTTTATCGACAACTACGTTAAACTCTTGAGAGCTGCAGTTAAAAAAGACCGTAAAAGAGTTGAAGAAATTTCCAAGGATTTGGGATATTTGACTGGTCTCGAATCCCCACAAATGGTTAAAGCACATGTTGACTCGGTTATGTGTCTTGGTGAAGCATTTTCCCCAGTTGATAATAACGGTGAGCCATTTAATTTCAAAAAACAAACTATTTCGGACAGAGTCAGAGGCAATGTTGGATTAATGTTAAACGAGAGATTAACTCCACCACCGGAAGAAACCTATTCCTTACATAGAAAATTAAGTGGAGTATTTTTGCTATGTTCCAGATTAAATGCAACTGTTCCTTGTGAAGATTTATTCAGAGAAATTATCGGTTACGAAGATTGATGATTCTGTTAGCATAACTGGTGAGCCAATGATAGTGAATTAGGCTATTATGCAAGGATCATGATACAAATACTAATACTAATAATGCTTATAATAAATTGTAATAAAATGATGTACTATTAACGTAATGTGAATGGTGATGAATGTCCAAAAGAAGAATGTATGTATATATTTATGTCCAAAATCAAAATAATTAATAGTTTTATGGGTTATATAGAAGAATATATTTATTTAATAATGATGAATTGACTATTGTAGTTTTTTTTTACCACGGCATTGTTATTATCTTGGGTGAGGCGCAGATTATGTTGTCGTCCCAACGGTAATCTTCCACTCCGTATTATTTTAACAAGCCACTCGCTCGCACATACAACGGTTTTATCGTCACGAAGCTCCAAAAAAGACCAACTTTAAAGCAAGAAAAAAAAAATAGAAAAAATAGGGATAATTCTTAATTTGCTTTGGCAACACTTCAAATTCAATATTAACACAAGAGTCTTTATGACTAGTGATGAATCAGATAACTATAACGATACCTGTGATTCTATGGATAGCACAGATGAGAGTCAATTACTTACTAGCAGTACCGGAATCAGGTCCGATGGTTCGTTGCCAAGATTGGTGATTGATAGACAAAGTTCAGTTATTCTAGCCAACACAGGAGAACGAGTCCATCGTTCCATTTCATTTTCAAACTCACAAGATACATTAACAGATACAGATTCTTTATTTCTGTCTGATGGGGTTTTATACCAGAGAGTAGTTGTTCCAGTTTTGCGTGTTTATCATAACGAAGTATTTCGAAATGTTTTCAAATGTTCTATGGCTTACTTCTTGGCTTCATTAGGGGTCTATTATACTCCTTTTGACGAGTTTCTTGGCTCTACCGATTCCAAACATGTTGTGGCAACAGTCGCTGTATACTTCCATCCTTCGAGGACAAAAGGTTCCATGACACAAACTTTGATGTTTGTGGTGATTTCCATAGTGTACAGCTTTACGGTATCTCTTGGATGTCGAGCGATATCAGCATACTTTTATCGTGGAGGGAAAGATGAATTTAGCCATTTCATTGATCTAATTATTAGTTCGATCTCATTGGGTGTTATATCGTTTATGAAACAAAAGGTAAACAAGCTAACCTTTAACACAGCCTGCTCGCTAGCTTGTATATCCATTGTTGCCTGCATTGTCAAAGAAGGTAGTATGAATTCAGATAATATACCACTACCAAGAATTGAATCCACTTTTCAGGTTGTTGTGAGTGGTTGTATAATCTCCGTTGCATGCTGTTATTTCATTTGGCCAGTGAGTGCCGTTAAGAAATTACAGAAAACCTTAAACGACTCCTATGATATATTTTCACAAGTCATATCAATATTAGTTAGAAGGTTTGTTGCCGGTGAGCAATTTACACCAGTGGATATAGAAATGATTGAAAAATTAAAAACTAATATCAAATCATTATCCGAATATCTCGAAGAAGCAAAATACGAATTGTATGTGGTTGGGAAAGAGGGGGAATTGCTATTCCTTGAAAGATTGGTAAAGTCGACTGTTTCATTAGCACGACACTTGCAAGCGTTGAGTGCAGCCATCCGAATGCAGTGGACACTATTGCACGAAGAAAATATTATTAGCGATACACCCAGTTTACGGAGTTTTGTAACTGAAGATATTCACCTCTCACCGTCGGTGTTAAATATGACACATGCAATGCCCCTGCCTTTGCAAGATGAAGCACACAATTCGTTGCAGCTATTTGACTTGTTTGTACAACACCTTGCACCTTCGATTAAATCATTTGTATTCACAATCAAAGGGGTGTTGGGGGAAGTTCCCTTTGAGAATTTCAGTGAAGAAAATCCAAATAGGTTTGCTTCTACTACTACCTTACAGTATTCATTAGAAAGTGCCATTAGATTATTTGAAGAAAAGCAAGAGCAGTCGTTTGACAAGTTATATGGCCAGAAAATCTTCAAGCAAAATCTGGATTTTGACTTTAAAGCTGATCAAGAAGAGGTCACTGCGTGTTGTGGGAATTTTTCATCTTTGTTGTCTCAGTTTGGGTCGGAACTATTACAATTTATTAAACTTTGTGATCGCTACGATGATGTTGCGTCCAGCTCTAGAACTTGGAGATGGTTGAAATTTTGGGAAAGAAAAAGTGAACCCAAGAGGACCATCGATAACAGCCTACATGCAGCAGTGGATGATCTACGCGAACAATATGGGTTGGGGTCATTCAAATCCCCCGAGCATGGTTCTTTTGCTCAAGAATTGGGTTATAGTACTTGGAAATTCTTGAAAGTATTTAAACGAACTGATGTGCAGTTTGGTATTCGTGTTGGGTTAGGAGCTGCTTGTATTTCCTTATTTGCTTTTATTCCTGCAACCAAAGGTATTTTCAATGTTTGGAGAGGAGAATGGGCATTAACGATTTATTGCATAATGATGAATAAATCTCTAGGTGGGACAACAATGACTGTGAAATGGAGAATTATAGGTACTTTTCTAGGTGCATTCACGTCGTTTGCTGTTTGGAAGGTAACTGATGCCAATGTATATGCCTTGTGTTTGACTGGAGTTTTGATTTCGATTCCGTCGTTCTACATTATCATGTATTGGAAAAGGAACAACGCGTTTGGAAGATTTATCTTGTTGACTTATAACTTGACGGCCTTGTATTCTTACAGTATGATTCAAAAGGATTCAGAAGATGACAATGAAGGTGGAGATAACCCAATTATTGGAGAAATTGCATTCCATCGATTTATTGCTGTTTCTATAGGTATTATGTGGGCATTAACTATGGCTACGTGGTTTTTACCAAATAGTGCAAGAGTCAGGTTAAAAAATGGGTTGTCTGCCTTGTGGCTAAGATTGGGTGTGATATGGAATAGTGATCCTTTGGAATTTAATCCTGATACAAAGCAACTAGTTGGGTTCAAGGCTGAGGAAGGCACAAATAAATTACTTGCTGAATGTGAAACCTTGTTGAAGCAAGCTCCGGTTGAGTTTAGATTAAAGGGTGCTTTTCCTTCTCATATATATTCGAGATTAATCAAGGATACGTCTGCCATCATTGACGCTTTCCAGAATTTAGACTTGTTGATTAAAGTTGATCCCACATTGAGTCCAAGTGAGGAATTTGTTTTCAAATACATTGAAATTGAACGAGAAGAGGTCGAACAGAGAATATTTTTGGTGTTTTATATGCTTGCTAGTGCGATGAAATTGGGTTTCCCGATACCCAGTAAACCAGCTTCAATTGAACATGCTAAGGATCGAATGTTGTACAAATTGAGTAACATTAGACAACAACAGGAAGAGGAGTTGGTTTTGAAAAATGCTGATTTTATTTTGTTGTATTCGTACATATTAGTGGCCACTACGATTGCGGAGCAATTAGATAGAATTATGGTTCAACTAAAAGAGTTGTTGGGAGAGATTTCAGAGGATATCTTTCAGTTGGTATGAGGAAACGTGGAAATGGCTTTTGCTAACTGGTGTAGTATGAAGTTATAGCATTTACATATGTATGAATGTATTGATATGAAAATAAGTAGCTGTGATGCTTGATTGATATGTAGGCTTTAACTAAAAACTCTAAGGACAAGTTATAAAGCTTGTTGATGTGGTGGTAAATTAAGAGTTGATGATTGTCATATTTGTTTTCTTTTTCTCCCCGTGTACACGTCCTTGTTGTATGCTACACTGTATTGATGAGGGCAAGACTAGTAAAGGCTTGCAAAAAAAAAAAGTTGAAAAAACTAAAAAACAAAGCCGAAAGAAAAAAAAAATAAAATAATACATCTGAACCAATCTTTAGATCATTTGGGTCATCATTCTTAATTATCAAACCTAATTTATTTATAATCAAGGAAAACACAACATGCAATTTGCTCCAGATAACCAAATAGGCAAAGAGTTACAGCAAAACTTGATTCAAGAAATACAAAGGCGTTTCAATAAACCGGCTGATGATGCCGTAGATATTGCTGACTATATCATCTACTTGATTGTGGCAAAAAAGAGCGAACAAGAAATAGTCGCAGAAGTCAAAGATATTGCTGACATATCTATTGATGTTGGGTTTATTGGGGATGTTTATCTGGAAATCAGAAAGTTGGAAGTAAAATATAATCAACCTCCTGCTGCAGTGGAGGAAGCTTCTCAACCTCAACAAGAACAGCAACAGCAATCTCAAGCTTCTGTAGTGGCTCCACAAATTCCTATTGGTCCTAAGAAACAATTAACTGAGGAAGAGAAGATTGCCCTTCGAAGTCAAAGATTTGGAACTACTACTAGATTGAGTGGGCGAGGTGGACGTGGTGGTATAACTAAAACTAGAACCGATTTCAGAAATGGGCACAATAATAAGAACTTCCTAGACCCTAAAAAATTAGACCAAATAATTTCTGGTGCCAATAATGGGGCTATTAAGTTTGTACCACTCCCACCAAAAGGTAGATGTCCAGATTTCCCATATTGTAAGAATCAGAATTGTGAAAAAGCTCATCCAACAAAAAACTGTTTCAACTACCCGGATTGCCCTAACCCACCGGGAACATGTAATTTTTTGCATCCGGATCAAGACCAAGAGTTGATTGCTAAATTAGAAACATCTAAAAAAGAATTTGAAGAAAAGAAAAAGAATCAACTTATGGTCAAACAAGGCTCATGTAAATATGGTTTGAAATGTGCTAAAGAAAATTGTCCATTTGCTCACCCAACACCAGCTAATCCTGAATCTGGTAAGATTGAAACTTTGGAATGGTGTCCACAAGGTAAGAATTGTCAAGATAGAAATTGTACTAAATCACATCCACCTCCACCTACGGCAAACTCAGAAAAATTATTATCAGCTGCTGACTTGGCATTGGAACAATGTAAATTTGGTTCACAATGTACTAATCTCAAATGTCCAAGAAGACATGCAACTTCGGCTGTGCCATGTCGTGCTGGTGCTGAATGTAGAAGAGTCGATTGTACATTTTCCCATCCATTGAAAGAACCATGCCGTTTTGGAACAAAATGTACAAATAAAGTGTGTATGTACCAACATCCTGAAGGAAGAACTATTGCCTCTCACACTTGGACCAGGGATGGTAGTGGCAATAATAACAGTACCTCAAATCGATCATTTGCTGTTTCTGAAGATCAGATTATGGAACAAGTTGCTCAATAGAAAATGGATAAAAGCACTTGAAAGAAGAAAAGAAAAAAATAAAATAAAATAACACAAGAGAACAATATTGAAATAATCTGAATAACTGGAATGAAGAGGTTATAGTAGTAGAAGAGGTGTATATCCATTGTAAAATATTATACTTGTAGTTCTGTTTGTTTGTTTATCGTTTTACAGTTTTTCCGCAGAAACTGATTCTGAAATATATATATATTTATAGCTTAAATTAAGCGTGTAGCTAATAAGACTTGAGCCGATGCAGCTTACGTTAGCCAAATTCATTTAAGTTTAAAAAGGAGATTAGTTTGTTTTATTTTCTAATATACAGTTCAATACATTTGTTGAATTTACACTATATGTTATAAAACATTTAGTATCTCTTTTTACCAGCAGCAGCTTCTTCAGCGTAAACTTCCAATGGAGAAGCAGCTAATGGAGTTTCAGCCCACAAGTTTGGAGTCAAGAAACTGTAAGTGTTACCGATAGCAGCAAAGGCAGCTTTCAAGGTGTTTTCGGTAGTTCTGGTAGAACCAGAAGAGGAAGTATAGACATCTTCAACACCAGCCAATTGCATTAATCTCTTGACAACTGGAGAAGCAACAATACCTTTACCTCTTGGGGCTGGGATTAATCTAACGGCAACGGAACCACATTTACCAGTGACTTTACATGGCAAAGAGTGTGGTTGACCCAAGTTAGAACCCCAGTAACCTCTTCTGATTGGGATGATGGATAATTTGGCAATAACAATAGCAGCTTTAATGGCAGAAGCAACTTCTTTAGCGGTCTTGATACCCAAACCAACGTGACCGTTAGAGTCACCAATGACGACAACAGCCTTCATTCTGGTTCTTTGACCAGCTCTGGTTTGTTTTTGGACAGATCTGATCTTCATGACATCATCTTTCAAGTCTGGCAATAACAAATCAATGATTTGGTATTCCTTGACTGGCAAAGAGTGCAAGTAGATTTGTTCAACACTGGTGATTTTACCAGCTTTGACTAATCTACCTAACTTGGTGACTGGAGTCCAACCTTTTTCTTCACCATCTCTTCTACCACCTCTTCTACCACCTCTTCTTCTATCACCAAATTGTCTTTTTGGGGCTTCAGCTGACATTGTTAATTAGTTGATTAAATAAGTTTTTGTATATTTGTCGGAATGTTACGTGGAAAGCCGGGGTGTTGGTTTCGATCGACAGATTACTTGATTTTTTAAAAGAACCAAAGGGAAAGGGAAAGGGAAAACTGAAAGTTCTGTTTGTTAATGATATTTTGAAATTTTTTTTTTTTTCTCTCTTCCTCTTCCACCTCGTAACTCGCGCATGCAGAAAAATAGTTTAGGGCAACAGCCCTAATAAAATGTTTTGCACGTGAGTGCGTAGTTTCTTCACATACAATTCTTTCTCAGAGATACTAGTAGTTGCAAAGGATATGAATTAATAATCATAATACATAATTGAAAGTTGCAAATCAAAGCTTGTAAGACAAGTTTTAAACAGATGCAAACTACTAGTCGTACGATGTTAATTGATTTTGTATGAAGTACTGTCACGGACAGAGGTGATAACTATATAATGGGAAGAAATGTCAAGACCAATACGGTGACATCGTGCGACTAGAATAGATTGCTAACATAAATCAAGTAATAAATTCTTCTTTTTTAGTTTGAGGTGTATTATTATTTTCTAAAACTCTTTGGTTGCTTTTGCTATATTGCTGGCTTTGTTTCATTGGGTCTCTCAAACCACCAACAAGCTGGTGTGTGAGTTTTTCTTTCTCATGAATGTGGTTTGCTATATATGTCGTGTTGAAAGAGACAAAAAGCCTTATTGTTTGCGCTCCACAAGGTATAATGCGACATACAATACTCCTTAAGCGACTTTTTTCACAATAGTTAGTCGATAACTCAAAATGGTCTTATCATTTTCGGAATTGACAACATCACCTAACAAAGAAAGTTGTTTACAACCACCACAGTTTATATAAGCTTAACAATACTTGGAGGGCAAAACGGAAAAAGTAAATAAAATAATACAAAATAGGTTTCATGGCCAATCAAAATCTCATAGCAATAACAACATATAAATTGAAACTTCGAATTGACCAAGATTTGCTATCGCGGGTTCTTTGCTCACAATATATTAAATCTAAATTTTTTTTTTAAAGGTGGGTGGTGGAGTTTTGTGCTATTTCCATTATGATTGCTGTTTTGTCTTTACACCTCTTGTAGAACAAATTTGACTCTCTCGCTCTCGCCATTTTTTTATTGTGATAATACTTAATTAAGAATCAATTTTATCCTGCTCTCACTCTTCCCCCCCCCCCTTCAATTCTCACATATCTCTCTCATTTTCTCCAGTTTAAAAAAAAAAATAGAACAATAATTATAATAATAACCTAAACTTGTGATTTTTTTTTTTCTTTTTCTTGCTTTTTCTTCTTTATCATTCTATAATCTTAAGAGATCTTAAACAGTCATTACCTATTCCTTGATTTATTTATTATTTCCTTAATCATGTCATCCAAAGCTCCATCTAACGAACAAATTAAGAAAGACGTTAAAAAAGACGCCGATAACATTGCTAAAAAGGGTAAAGAAGAATCCGAACACTTGAAAAAGCAAGGCAAAGAAGCTGTCGATGAAGCCAGCGAAAAAGGTAAAGAATTCATTGATCAAGCTAACAAAAAGGGTAAAGAATTATTAGATGAAGCCAACGATAAAAGTAAAGAATTCTTGAAGGAAGCTAGAAAAGAGTTGAACCATTTGGAAGAAGAAGGACAAAACTTATTGTCTCAATTTGTTGCATATGTCAAATCCACTGCTAACTCAATTGGACAGTCATTAAATAAAGCTGGAGCTGAATTGCAACTGGCCACTAGTGCAGCTGTCTCGAGAACTTCGGTTGAATTGCAAAACCCTGTTGTCATTGCTCAAATTGCTGTTGCTGCTGGTGGTGCCGCTGCTGGTTACTTGGCCTACTTGGAAAGATATAGAATTAACACCGACAACAAGTACGTTGTTGGTATACATGCCTCCATCATTACTGGGTTAGTCGTACTCGATGGATACTTGTTTTCTACCTACTATCCAAAATACGATAAAAAAGTTGCTAAATAAACTGTGAGGTATAGTTTAAGTAAATTAGGATGAATGTGTTTCAAGTTTGTGTATGAAAATCTAAAGATAATTTATTACAATATTGATGTTGTTTACCCTAGGATTTCTCTATTAGTGTTTGTTTTACGTGTAGTATTGTTTTGTTAATTGTGTTACTTATAATGCATAGAAACCTATAAGAAGGTCCGTTTCTATCGATGGGTTAAGATTGAACTCGATAGTTTGTATTTGGTGCCTTGCAATACATTGTGTGGGTAATACCTACCCCAGATTAATGTATAGGAAGTTCTCGTTTTTTTATTGGTCCAATTGATTTCTTCGTACTTTGTGGTGTGGCTTTTTTTTTTCCGACTTATTACTAGCGTTAATTAGATGGATTCTGTTCTATTGGGTTTGATTTATAAGGATAGATAATTTGAATAGTTTGTGAATGTGGCCCTTTTATTGCTTCAGCAGTATGTAGCATTAAATTTGAATTGGATTGTACTTTAGGATAAATTTTAGGTACGAATAGTTACTAAATTTTCTACAAAAACAATCATTCAAGTGATTCAGTATAGAAATAAGAGTAACGTAGTTAGTACGATTTATGACAGTGTAGTTATTCTGATGAATATCAATTCCTATCCAACCAACCACACTTCAGCAGGAAGTGATCATTCTTACACTTTGTCACTTGCCTGCCACTGTACCTATTTAAGTAACTAATTGAAGCTCTGCATACACGCATTTTTTTCCAAGTGGGGCAATTTTTTTTTTAAATCCGGCACATGAGTTCCATTTGACTAAATTTGAAGCTATTTTTTTATTTAAAACAAAATCTAAGGTATGCAATCTTAACACACTGACAGGAGAGCATTGGTGGTTTACTAAACGTTTAAATTAGTATTTGGTGGTCTCTTGGCAGTAACCAAACCATTGAACCTACTACAGCTAAGAAAGAAAAGAAATTCTCAACTACATTAAAACAGGAGCAATGGCCAATCTAGAAATCCCCAAGAAGCTAATAATAGGCAAATCAGGGTTTAATTGATTAAAATTAAAAATTACTTTTTTGCTTATTCGTTTTAGGCACAATTTAATTTTATTGATTTTGTTTATATGACAAACACAGCAGCTTCGAAAAGAGTACCTGAGCCAGTTTGAAAACTGGAGATCTATTGAGATAGAGGAGTCACGTATTTTGAAATGTGAGGAGGCTATGGTTTTTAATTATAGAAGTGTAAATTAAATCAGCATATTGCATCATCGATTGTATACAGCGTCAATCAAAAATACGGAAAATTTTTTTTTCCAATTGGAATGTGATTTCTCACGTTTCTTTTTTCTTCTTTCCACTCAATTTGTTTGAGTTTCCATACTTCTAAATTTAAAGCACAATGCATGGATATGGAAGCTTCCATTAAGAAAATCATATGCGAAGAAATTGTCTTTTGGCTAAAAAATAATAATCACAAAGCTGGTACTAGTACTATAAAAAACTCATAGTCATTCAAATTATGAGAAAAAAAGGCTATGCTTCCATGCATGGAACGGGCCTATAAATAGTTTTATAAATATGCACGTGGAGCTAGATAAAATATATTTGATTGGTTGGATTTACAATATAGCAAAACTGCTATCACAAAATTAAGTAACTGTAAAAAAAGCTATAATAAAATTATGCACAAGGTTTGCTCCTCGTGGCCACCATTATTGCACAAAAAGTATCAAACTTTAAATTGTTTGAATTCTTCTCTTACGTTTGTTACGCAAATCAGCCTGTATATAGATAGAAAACGAACATCCTCAAGCTTCATGCTATCACCATTTATACACGCGCGGAATTAACCCGAAAGATTTGCAATATTGATTTATGTAAGTTTGTTTGTGCACCATACCAAAGCAAAACCTATCAATGAGATGAGATCACGTAAAACTGCTCACATTTGGTCGACCCCACAGCCTACACACAAGCTTATAATCGAATGCATGTCTTTTTTTGAGTCTTCCTTAAACCGTTTTGATTTTTTGTTGTAAGTTTTACCGGTTAAAAGATTTTCCATGTGGTGCGAGATGGATAAGCTTTTTCTCTTAATATATACGTCGTTTAACATAAAAGTTATACTTATACAAGTAAAGATTATTTTTAGAAACGGTCGTTCTACTGTTAGAAGTTGATTTTACGACTCAGAAACCCTCTTTGTTCCTCTAGATGGCAATCTATTGCTCATCAGTATTATTTCATTTTTTGAATTTAATACTTGTATCGATATTGTCTAGGGAAAATATCTCAGAGAAAATAAGTAAAACTATCCCATGCAAAAAAAAAAGCAAAGAGCTTCATACGAACCAATTAAATCAAACATTGATTAGTAGACAAGTAATGCAAAAAAAAGCTAAACAGCCACAGTCTAAAAGAAAAGAAGCAGTATTGTAAAGCATTTTTTTACTTTTTTACAGCCCTATTTTTGATTTAGTTGAAATACACAAAATAACCACTTTTAATCAAACTAAAAAATCCAAGAGTACATTTTGCTAGTTTTTTAATCCAAGCTGAATTATTATTAGTTAACTGGTATATACATGCAGTACCACATATCCAAATAGAGTTATATATGATAATTTTATGAGCTACCATCATTGAACAAACATTGCTATAGTCTACCACTAGCACTTCCTCGGCATAATTAAAATTTAGAAGAGTCCAAAGTTGTATAGTAACTTCAACGACTCTGCTTAGAATTTGGGCTTATCTTTTCATGAGTTCGGAATTTAGTTAATTATTTACGCAAGCGCTTTTTGTGTTGTTGGCGGAAATATCTTTTTGAATTGATTTAAAATTACTGAGGGGCCAACTTTAAGTCGAACGTAACTAATAAAAATGTATAGTTAGGAATAAACTTTTAAAGTTAGTATTGGTGAAAGTAGCTGGGTGAGAGAGAAAACCAAGAAGCAAAGGTGTAGTAATTACTACGATTTTAAAATCTGGTAATTCATCTACTGCTAGATTGTGCCACTAATTTGAACTCCAATATCTAGTATTCACTTTCGGAAGACCAGATTTTGGAACTCCGTTTGGATATCAACGACACTAAACTTACAAAATATAGTAGTGTACATATGAATACTTGATGCATCAAATGCTATATTATTAAGCAATTACTAGTGGATATAGAATAAATTGATTTGCGGTCAAAGCATAGGTTATAAGCACGGAAATGCAGAAAATTAAGCTAGTTTACCAAAATATGGATAAATTTTATTAAATCCGTTACTAAACCCACTCTTTTGTATATTTTATTTATTACTAATTTATCGGTCAGTGCTAAATTTAAATTGTGCACATTTGACGTTATCACCACACGTGTTGTTGTTATATTTGTTTCGGTGTTGTTGTATTTTTCTGTGTGTATAGTAAAACCAATCACAAAAAACGAGTGCTAATCTAGTGTGACTTTTTATTGATGCTAGACCATAATGATGAGCTTCATGTTGATCAATTATTTTGATTTTGTGCATCTGTATCAACACATGTAGATGGATCATGCGAGGCTCCTTTTTGTTAATGGTGTGAGTTATTACGTTGCCTCAACATTATACTTCCTCCTTACTACATGATTAGAGGATTCAACTCTGGGCAAAGTAATTGGTGCTTGTCAGATAATCGAGACAACAACATGAATACCCGAACATTGTTAACCGCTACGAATTTGGCTTTGGTATTTTGCATTACACAAATTTGTATACTAATTAAGTGGTTAGCCGCTATTGTCCTCAATAACTATTACTCCTGCCTTCACGTAATAGATTCAATAAAAAGCAAAATAAAAATGAATTCGTATAGACAAACTCATCGGATAATTTTAGTTTGTTCTTTTTTAGGGTTGTTAGTTCTATGGCCACAATGGGTAACGGCAAAATTGATTAAAGAAATCAACCAATCAATGGCTAACGTAAATGCAGACTACGGCTTGAAGACTATACTCACGGATAAATACAACAGTTGTGTTTTCATTGTACTGTATGTAATATATATTGGTGATTGTATTCTATTGATGGTTGCTTGTTCCTGACTTAATTACTATTAGTGGCTCTAGATATACTAGCATAAAGCGGACTCAACCCGATGGGAAAAAAAGGAAAAACAGTAGACATGAGACAATTTTACTTGATTGAGATGCTGAGTAGTTTTGATTTCCACCATTATCCTTTGAGATCAAAATACATTTAGTGAGTCTGAAATTGTCTTTGTGTATTGCATATCCAACTAGAAATAAAGATCAATAAACCCATCTGGAAAAGATGAGATAGTACGGTTTTCTCCGAGGAAATTAAAGCAAAACTGCAAGATTTATATACTAAACATATGCAGCTAGTCGCACGATCAAGATTATCTTTTGCAGCTTAGCTCTTCTTTATGACAAATGTAAGTCCAAGATTTTTCACACTTCCTCCAGTTATTCTTTTTTGCAAAGCAAGATCATAAATCAACCAATCAGATGAACTAAAACAAGGACAACAAACACACAAGATACAATTAAAACTTTTTTGAGCACCGACTAAAACAAAAAAAGAAACTAAAGTTTGCGCTATAATTATACCCTGTCTAATTTTCTTGTCTCATTATCTTCTCTTTTGATGAACTTTCTAAATATTGCTATGACGATACCCTATTTTAGAGTCGAGAAGAAAAGAAGAAGTAACTTGAGAAACAATGCCAAAAGCTAACAAATTGTTTCTAGGGTACGTGTCTTTATTTTTCTTTTAGTTTGAAAAATTTTCTGTATCACTTATTGTTAGCTAAATTGTCAGTTAGACAGACCTATTAGCCAATGTGATTTACTTCTACTGGTGTTAACCAGCCGTCTTATCAAATATTATAGATTTTTTTTTCTAACTCAAAAGCATTAAAGTCAAATCCGAAGTTGCAGCTTTAATTTCCTTACCTTAAACTTGGAAGATATTTCCACTCGGCTTCATGTGCTTTGACAAATTTACCAAACTGATATATCAAATAGTACGGCTCAATATTTTATAGTCTTAACAAAGGAAATATGGAGGTTACAAAAATTGACACCATAAAAATTTGCGGTAAACTTGATCGATGAATACTGAAGACTCTTCTTGTTATTTTTTTCCTTTTTTCCGTAACTTTCTTGGTTTGGCGCTGGCCCGCTTGTTTTCAACTGCAACAACTTAGCCTTCTTTCAATATGTAAGTGAATGATCACATATATAAAAAAAACAGACTTACATCCCAGGATTAACTAAAAATTCTAATTTGAGTGAGGCTTCCTAAAACGCTACAATTATGCAAAGCTATTTTTTCAATCAAAGTGTACACAAAACCTGTTTTTACTTTTATCTATCCATTAAGCAAACAAAAAACAACAACAGCAACAATATTTACATCAAGTCATTTAAGCTATCAAAGCTAGATTAGATGTTGTATATAATTAACAATTGCTCTTCAAAAAGCAATAAAAGTTTATTTGTTAACGTAATTACTGATTGCAACAACAATTAATAGGATATACAAACAATAAATACTATTTTTTGTAATTGTTTTCACGAAGTAAATAAAGAAACAAAAAAAAAAACTAACTACTGTAACTTTATATTAACTTGCAAAACAACAATAATAAATAAAGTAGATAAACAATATCTTTTTTTTCTTTATTCAATGAACAATAGTTGTTGTTGTCGATGTCTAGCATTTATCTTATAAAACAAAAGAATGAAAGATGGATTTAGATTCTCCATTACTTAATCTAAAAACTTTTCCTTTTTGGCAAGTTCACGACCTCTGTTTTTTCTTCCTTTGTTCCTTTGCGTTTCTGTACATCAACTTCTCTTACCTCTCTTGGTTAAAATATACTTTATCATAGTCTTCTCCTCTCTATTCTCTTCTTACTAATTTTTTCTTAATATATTATAGTCTTTAACTCCAGTAACGAGCTCCGATTCTTATCGACCCCACTTTACTATATCATCAAGAAGTAATTTTTATTGCTTAACTTTGCTCTAACTACTTTTCTCATGATATTGCTCGCTAATAAAGTGTGTACTCGATGATTTTCCTTACAAACTACTAAACTGATTTATATCAGTGTCAAAACACTTTCTGAAAAATGATTATGAACCACAAAAGCCACATATCTCTTGTGAGTCGTCTACGTAAAAAAATTGTTGGTTTCTTTGCTCGACAATAGAGTAGATGTGAATGTAAATACAATAGTTTTTTGTTTTTCGCAACTTTCAAGAGGTTTGCAATAATTAAATGATGAGTACTACAGAACCTTTATTGTTCTCATGGTTGACGATGGTGGCAGGGTGGAGGTGCTTGGTCATTCTAAAAGAAACAGTGCTACCAAAATATTGCCGCCATGCGTTTTATGAGAACAATTAGAACTCAAACAATTGTACAAACTACTAGTTGCGTGTACTCTGTACCAATTTGTTATTTTCCGTTGTCAAAAAATAAAAATTTCTTTTTTTCACTTTCTAGAAATAGTTAGTACTGGGAAAGATACACAAAGGTAAACATTACCCTGTTTTACAGTTTAAGGTACACAAAACAAAATAGGGCACCTTGCATACAGAAAAATAATATAATTGTTAACTCCTTTATACACAAAAGCACGACCATCATCACTACTATTATCTGTTTGGTTTTGTGTTTGAAAACGACTAAAAAAGGAATTGTAGCAAAATTAGTAAATTCTTCTGGTTTGTAACACTCTTTTGGTTAGGGAGTACTTCTGCTTTTACAAATTAGTATTCTTACTTTTCAATCAAGTTACACAATTTTAGCACAACCTCCTTTGATCATTTATTTTCGAATTTAACTGTGCACATTTGCCCTTCTTTACCTCTTCTACGGTTTTTTTTTTTTTCTTTTTCTTTTTCTTATTTTTATTTTTTCGATCTCAAACAGGTATATCATCGTCGAGAGTACGTCATCGGTTGCATAACGTTTAATCAATACTCATCTCATCAATTGCAAAAACTAAACTCGGATTGAAAATATATAAACACCCTTGGATTTCTAGAAGTCTGTCTCTAAATTTTTTTTGTTTTTCTTTTCTATCATTCTTTATCCAATTATAATTAACAAGTAAGGGATCAATTACATATGTTTATTTCAACATCACCAAATATAATACCTTCCAATCGCTTTGATATGTTAGATCCTACTGATCATAACCAACTGTTTAACAATACTCAATTTTCCATTCATGAATTTGAAGAACAACAAGACTTTGAATCTCAGCAACAACAACAACCACCTCAACAACAACAACAACAACAACAACAACAATTTCAGGAACAAGAATCCATTTTTAAAGAAGATGATGATTCATTGCAACAACAAATGCAGCAGAACTTCCCATTGTTTCAATATCAACAACCATTTATGAGCACTACCAATTATTTATTGGACGAGTCTGTTCAAGAAAATGATGACAATTATCAGTTGTTAAGTGGAGGTGATCTTGACAGTACCTCTTCATTCACTACCAATTCACTTGCCAATATCAAGAGCAATAGTTTATATGGAAATTCAGTCAATGTGAATTTAGGAGCAGTCCCAACTAACTTGAGTAATCCAGATACCATGATTGCTGGTCAATTATCTTCATCTGTTTCCTCCTCATATTATAACACCCCTTTTAACCAACAACATCAACAACAAGCACTGCAAATTAACCAAAGTTTGCAAGGTTTTCAACCATTTCAATTACCAAACGACTCATCAACATCGTCGTCATTATATTCTTATGCTAGTGCTAGCGCTAGTGCTCCTCAACAGCAAGTACATTCAAGACAAGAACAAATGAGCACTGGATCTAGTTTTGGATTTAGTAACACACCAACTCAATCTACTTTTACCCACACTTCTTCCAATACCCCTTTACAACAACAAAATGATTTATATCTAGTTTCAACTTCGATGAATTCTTTCTTGGACAATTCTAATCTTGTTTACCATCAAGCAAAGCCAGAGATGTCACCTAGTGTGATCAATCCAATTGTTCAACAACAAGCATTAAACTATAATTTGTCTCAAAGTTTTCCAAAACCACCATTATCCTCAACATCCACAACTTTTGATTCTATCAATTATAATAGTTCACCAACTATTTCTCAACCTCAGTTCACATCCCAATCATTACCAAACTTATCATCGGGTACTACAGGTAAGAAAAAACCTTCCAAAAGAACCAAATCAAGAACTCCAACCACTATCTCACGTCCAGTTCCTCTGAATATAAAGAAAGAAGAAACCAACACTTTTAAAGTCAATTCTCACAGTATTGTCAAACAAGAAAATGAATTATCTTCAACACCAGGTGGTAACAAAAGATACCGTGTGATACGAGGAATATCTGCTGGTGGTTGCAATACTAGACCACCAAAAGAATCAATGGAGGGTAAGGCTTGTTATTACTCGATGAATCTAAATTTGAATGGAGCATCATTAAAAGATATTTGCTATCCTAAATGGAATCAATCAGAAAAACAAGATCGAAGAAGAATCATACGTATTGAGAGAATTCAACAAGGTCCTGTAATCACTGCCAATTTCTCCATTGTTGGTGCTGCTAATGAGAACCCTGTGGTTCTACCTCCATCAAATCCAGATATTGATGTCATTGAAGTGTCCTGTTTGGAGTGTGATGTGAAGATAAACAATAGTCATATATCGGAGGGGACTAACTTTTACGATTCACAATCATCGGACGATGAAATGGGTGGTAATAATGGTGATGCTGCTGGAATGGGTGGTGTAGGTGCTAGAAAATCACCTAATTATATCAAGAATGAGTTCAATGATGATTATTATCAATATTATATTACATCAGTTGAAGTGGTTGAAATTGTTGAATTATTGATTGGTAATCAATTTAGAGATGCTGCTGAAAGAAGAAAAGAAAGAGGCAGAGTCAGATCTAATTTAGTTCCCTTCTGGTCAAAGAAACCAATTAGTTCAAGAATGAGTGAAACCTCAACTTCATCATCATCCCCACAAAACTCTTCTGTAACTCCCGGTTCGAGTTCAAGTGCACTGGGGACAACAACTACTACTGCTACAGTTGGTGGTGCTGGGTCATCATTAACCAACCATGATTATCGTGTTGAGTTGGCTAAAAGAATTATGGGTTATGAAATTAGAAAACCACGAGGATTCGATAAAGAAGTTAGAATATTAAGATGGGATAAATTGGTGCCAGCTTTGCAAAGAGCTTTACAAAGTTACTACACTGAAATTCCTATTAATGATCCTTATGCACAGTTATACAGAACTGAAGCCCCAGAAACTCGCAATAATTAAATAATGTAATGTATTATAATAAACAAAACAAATTAAATATTTAAAACTTGACGATTAAAAGACACTTGCTGTTGTTTTTCTTTCATTTAGAATGGTTCGATTTCTCTCTCTAAGAGCAAATTTCTTTCACCAAGTAGAGTTTGTAAGTGTCACAAAATCAAGAAATATCAATGGAAATTTTTTTTCCAAGTAGGCTTAACCGTTTCGTTCCTCAATAGAAAATTTTCTTTTAACAACGAGCACTTTTGTTTTGTTTACTCACTTATTGTACTTTAAGGGGGGGGGCAAAGGCAACAGGGATTATAGAATGCCGGTTGAGAAAGAAATAACGAGTTTGTCTTGGATTTGATTATTTTGATAAAAATATTAAGTCCATATTTCCATTGTTCATCCAACTCTCAAACATGTTAGTTTTTTTTTTTTGGAATACGCTATTTCCATTTAATACACATTCAATAGTAGTTATTTTTTTTTATTCGTCCACACCAACTCATCATATATACGCTCATCGACATAAATAATTTGTTGGGTGTTAATTCCTTTACTCCCCGGAGCCAGACAAAATACTGCCTCATATATGCAGAAGAGAAAAAGAAATTCTCAAGCAATTTTTGTAATCAATATCGTGCTTTGTGTTCTACAAATCTACGACTGTTTTGGTCAAAAAGATGCAAAAAGAGAGGTCACCCAATGAACGAAATCACCAACCGCCTCAGCCTCCGCCTTATCTGCGCATGTGTTTCTCCATCAGAGAATCAGAAATAATAACAACTAACTAACTCACCAAGGTACATAACAATAGTATCAGAATTGTTCAATGAGGATATGTACATGCATAAAAATTTTTTTTTTTTTTTTTTTGATTTTGACACGGCGATTATTCAAACTTGCAAATAGTTTCTTGGCTTTGTATTGCCGTTTAATAATTACATTTACGGCTCCTCCTTGTGCCTCATTTCTCTTTTTATTGTATACTTCCCGTGCCGTCTGTAATTTGCACCCAGTTAAAAAAAAAATAACTTCTACACGCAATAATACTCGGAAAATTCAAATAACACTTGGTAGTGTCGTCTATTGGAGACAACACCTAGACAGTAACAAAAAGAAACAAAAAAAAAAAAAGAAAATGGCTTTATCATCTTCTATGCATAAGTAATTCTGGCAAAAATGAACTCATGTTATGCAAATATCGCTATTAACAAATGCAAGAAACGACAACAAAAGAAAAAGAGAAGAATTATACTTCAAGAGGTTAAAAAGAAATTATTAATAGTTGAATAATAACTTTAGACATATACAAGGTTTAACATTTTGTAGATATTTTGGCTTTTTTTTAGTAGTTTTTAGTTATCGAGATTACGAAGATTTCAGGGCTCATGTAATTATTATTACAGTTCTTTTTATTATTCAAAAAGTCGTTGGATGAGACTGTGATAATTAATATAATAATCCCTCCAATATGAGGAAAAGTTAAATTTCTTATTTACAAGACAAATAATAACATTTTCGAGTGTCTATTAATTAACAGCTTCGCCTCTATAAAAGTAGTAAAGTTAGTTGACAGAGATTGATTAATAAATTTTCCAAACTATTCTGGTATCAAATTTCATCGACTTTTTGTCAGAGCATCTTTTTGTTTATTATTATTTCATTTTTTTGATATCCAGTCTATCATGGTTAGTAGTCTGTTTCATAATGGTCTACGGTTTGGTTCTTTTTTTTTTGTTGTTTTAGTTTGAAATTTATCTACCACATTTTATGTTCAATCTTAAAATCCATTTCAAGTATTCCCGGAAATACAACAAAATGTTAATTGGATTTCAAACCTCGTCAAATGAAAAAACAGCAGATTTCGTCTCTCCTCTTGTACCTTTACATTGGGAGAATACGCCGCCACTCATGATTTTGGCAAGTGACATTCCAACACAAACTCAAATTATACGGAGAAAAGTTTGTAAATCTCGCAAAAACTTTTTTTAACAATCCTTGTGAAAATGAAACGATGTTTAGCTTACTCTTGGATATTAGCTTGAACTTTTTACTTCCCCTTTCAACTACTACCTGTTAAGCTTTCTATATTTCTTTTTAATCTTGTAGTTTGTTAAGTCCCCCAAAAGATATAATCCCCCAATGTATATCTGATGTCACGAATATTATAATAGTTAAAATGTACATATTTCCAAACATATACAAACTATATAATTTTGATGTACAGCTCGTATTATTCTTTTCGCTTATTCCACATTTTACTGAATAGGTTAGTAGCAGGTGAAGTAGTCTAGCCCTTCATAATGTTTACATTCTTTATAGTAATTTTAGTAAAATTATTTTTTTTTTCTTAATGGTTAGTATACATTTAAAGTGTTTCAGCTATTTTGGAAAAAGGTTAGATTGGTAGTTACCAGTTAATGTTTAGTGTTGGAGCATAAAATTATAATTCAAATTCTAACCCAAAAATGGTTGATTAATGCAGTTAAAAGCAAAACATTCAATATGATCAGCGGTCAAACAAACTTGCCAAAAGAAGTTGAAACTTTAACAACAAATACAACAAAAAAGAAATGTATGCTCTCAACAGCGATCAGTAAGTCAAAATACTGGTAAAGGCATTCAAATCAAATATTTGTTCTCTTTCAGTTTTCTAAATAACCATTGCTTTCTAAAATTAGAAGTATGATTATATCGAGTAATAATTAGAAATCAAGCGTTCTCAAATTGTGTTGCTCTATCAAAGCCCCATAGATCAAGAATACTTAGATTGCTACCACATCTAGAAGAATATGCCAACAAAGTACGAGTTTTTATCAATAGGCATCAATATTGTTGGTTGCTATTTATTGTGGCGCGGCTAAAACTTCAATTTGTCTGTGCTTATCTTTGAACTGGTTGATCCCATAATGCAGATAGTTGTGCTCAATTGACTGCCTCAAATCGTGGAGCATCACCGCTTGCAGCTATCATTCATTATTGTTACACAAACAACAATTGGCAACAGTATCAAAATCTTGGCTGCTATCTAGAATATGCAGAGCTGATATTACATACTCTATAGATTTTATCCAAACCTGTAAACAATAAAACGTGGCAAAGTGTAAGTTGTAATGTCAATCATAATGTTTATAGGACTGGATTTCCGATGAAAAGAGTTCTAAACAATGGTACTTATCCTACTTAATCTGCTGTTCCAAATTTACAAACAATAATTAAGCAAAACATGGGGCAAAAATTTTTAACTTAAGCTTGATACCTATTTCAAGAAACCCTACAAGGTTCCCAAATGTGCATATTATTCGATTTTTATAATCTTATATCAAGAATGTGAGCTTGGTGGTTTTGAAATCAAAAACCGTATACACCAATTTCCATTTCAGTCCAACTACAGATCAAATACTATCCTTTTTTCATCACAATCAGGAATATATTCTTGCATATATACTTATATACAATGGGGAAATATTAAACAAAATCAGCACTATCGGAAGTAACTCTTTTATTTTCTTATATTGGATTTAAATATGTACTTGACTTTTGTCCAGTAACTTAAAATTCAAATCTTCTTTCAGCTTCCTTCCAGTTGATAACATGCCAAAGGTTCTTGAAGTAATCAGCTTTAACATTTTGGTATTGCAAATAATAAGCATGTTCCCAAGCATCAATAGCAATCAATGGAACCAAGTTTGGATCAGTAACAGTATCTTGGTTAGCAGTGGTGATGACATCAATAGTATCACCATTGGCTTTGTTTTTAACAATAAAAGCCCATCCAGAACCTTGAATACCAGCCAATTTGCCATTGGTGATTTCAATCAATTTATCCAAAGAACCAAATTGTTTGACGATTTGTTTACCTAATTTGGAATCTTCACTTGGTGGTTGACCACCACCTTGAGAGACAGGAGCCAAGTTTTTCCACCACAAACAATGATTGAGGTAACCACCACCGTTGAAATTGATGGCTTTTTGTAAGGCAACCAATTTTTTAACTTCACCTTTAGATTTGGCTTCAACGGCTTGTTCAATTGAAGCATTAAGGTTGTTAACATAAGTTTGGTGATGTTTAGTGTAGTGAATTTCGTTTATTTGACCAGAAATGTATGGTTCAGTAGCGGAGAATTCATAGTCCAATTCTGGTAAACTATATTTAGATCTAGTGAAAGTCTTGGAAGCAGCGGCGTTCAAAGTAGCACGGGTAGTTGCGGAAGAAGCCTTTAATAAAACACGAGATGATGATCTGATAGAAAACATTGTTAATTATAGTACAATTGTCTTTAATGTCAATTGAAGTGAAAAAAGAGTATAAAAAAAAAGAGAAAAAAGAAAGCAAAAAAAAAAATTGTGGAATTACTTTTGAAAAAATAAAATCTACTATTACAAGATTGATTTGAAAGACCACAACTAAGGGAACAAGATTGATAAATTAATTTTCACGGAATTAAAGGAGAACACCCCAAAAAAAAAAAAAAACAAAGAACGGGGATTCGGGAGCAATCAAGACAAACGTGCACGACAAGTTCCACAATTTAAGTTTTCATTTGTAAGCAATTATTATGTGTAACTTTTTCATGTGTTTACTATCATAAACTGGTGATTAATCTATATGTAGCGCTATCGTTGAATGTCTGCCAATTGATTAGTTTGTATATCAGACCTCAAGATTACAGAGAAATACAGTATTTCAAACTAGACTTTGCCGTTTTATTCTGTCATATTTATTGCAAATTTGATTGGTGTGTGAGAAATCACACAGAGATGGCGAAAAAAAATCATAATCTTTCCATTTTCCTTAAATCGGAACCGAAATTTATGTCTATTTGGTAGCTACCAATCTATACACATTATCTTTTTTTTTTTTACATACGATTAACTGGAGTCAAACCTAACAAGGTCATACCGTTATTTATAACTTGTCTAGCAGCTTCATATAAAGCCAATCTTGCAATGGCAACATCCTTTTCTTGACCAGAAACCCATAAAATATCGTAACATTGGGAGACAATATGTGTCACACTGAACAAATAAGTAACGATTGTGGATGGTTCCAACCCTTTGACAGCCTTTTTAATAACGTCCGGGTATTGCGCTAAAGTTCTTGCTAATGCACTGGCACATGGTTCAACCAACAAATCAAAGTTGGCATGTTCTAATTCCTCTATAGAAATACCTGATTTTCTTTGCATGGAACACAAACGAGAGTGAGCATATTGCAAGTATGGACCAGTGTCACCTTCAAATGAAGTCATTCTGTCCCATTTGAATTCGTAATTGTGAATACGTTTAGATTGCATATCTTGAATCATAACAGCAGAAATACCAATCAAATCAGCAATCTTATCTGGGTCTTCGATTTGAGCATATTTCTCTTCGTTTTTCTGCATAACTTCGTGCATCTTTTCTTTGGTTTCTTGTAAAATGTTATCTAAAAACACAACAGTACCTTTTCTGGTACTCATACCTTGGACCATACCAAAGTTAACATGTTCCAAATTGTGGGCCCATTCGAATCCCATTTGTTTCAAAATTTCAAAGAATTGAGCACAATGCAAATCTTGTTGGGCAGCAATAACGTAAATCATCTTATCAAACTTGTAGGTTTCATAACGCTTAATAGCTTCACCAACATCACGAGTCAAATAAAGGGAAGTACCATCTGATTTTTCAACTAATGCTTTACCCAATTTTTTGTTAAATTTAGTCAAGTCAATTAATTTGGCACCACGGTCAATATCAATCAAACCTTTATCTTCGAACAATTTGGTAGCTTCTTTCATTTTCTCTTGTGGAACTTGAGATTCACCAGAATAAACATCATATTTAATATTAAGTCGACCATAAGTGTCAACATATTTTTCAATAGACAAATCTCTGAATCTTGCCCAAATTTTCAATGCTGATTCATCACCATCTTCCATTCTTCTGAAAAATCTTCTAGCTTCTTCATTGGTAGAGGATTGGATTTTCTTTTCATCCTGTTCAGAAGCATCAATGGTTTCTGCTGGAGTTTCACCAGTGGCTTCACTTGTCTCCTTGGTGACATCTTGATTAATCTTGACATAAACTTCAAACAAGTGGTTGATTGGATCTGAAGCTAACTTAGATTCGTCACCGTATCTTTCAAAACCAACAGCTAACAAACCAAATTGTTTCCCCCAATCTCCCAAATAATTGATTCTGGTGACGTCCCAACCAACTTTTTCGTACAAGTTAGAAATGAACCCACCTATAATAGTAGATCTTAAATGTCCAGCATGGAAAGGTTTGGCAATATTTGGAGACGAGAATTCAACAATGGCTTTTTTACCAACACCCAAAGGTAAGTAACCATAATCTGATTTTCTCTTTAAAACATCTTCAATGACCAAATTATATAATAATGTTTTAGCAAAATAGAATTGTAAAAACACTCCTTGAGGTTTGATTTCAGAAATGAATTTCCCTTTATTGAAATTTTCAGCCCATTCCTTGGATTTTTCATTAGGATTGATTCCTTTTAATCTTAATTTTGGAATAGGAACAATAATATCACCTTGATCTAATACTTTTGGTGTATCCAAAGCTTGAATGATAATAGATTTGTCAACTGATGAAATACGGTTTAATTCTTCAGCGATATAGTTTCTAAAGACATCAACCACATTATATTGAGGGTGGGTACCTTCAATGGCTGCTGGTTGACTTAATCCCAATTGTTTCAAACTATCACTAATTGTTTCGACTGACATTGAATGGTATCTTCTTTGACTATAAAATATTGTAGAGGAAAATAACTTCTTCAATATTTTCATTAAAGAAAGGAAGTTTATGTGAGATGTTTTGGGGTGATGAAGAAGCAAGAAAAAAAAAATTTTACAACTGCGCTTAATGGGTTATGTGTGGGATGAGAAAGTATAGTGCGAAGTTTATAATTGAGTCAGATTTGTGATAACAAATAATTCAGGTGTTCAAGTGGTCATGAAAACGATTGAAATTAGATATATGGATATTGGTCATGTTTATATTCTTTTGATGATTCTAGAAATTTGGTATATATTTTGGAAGTTTTAACTGCCAGGCATCAATGCTGTTCGGGTTAACTTCACAATCTTCATCTCTACCTAATATCAACTCTACGATAATACTCTCCGAAGCTTTGGATAACTGTAATAAAAAATAATAGATTCCCTCATTTAGAGCATATACACAAGCCATCACCTTGATGTTATAGGAAACCCCTATGTGGTATGGAACAGGAAACTCTGTACGCGAGACAAATCAAGAGAGGACAAACAAACAAACAAGGAGGCAAAAGAAAAAAGAAAAAATAAGGACAAATCAACTTGAGTAACAACCCCATAGTACTTATCATCCTAAATCAGTCATGAGTGATGAGAAAATAAAGCAATTGCAAGAGATGGGATTTTCCCAAGAACAGGCAGCTAATGCATTAAAAGTTTCCAATAATGTCTTAGAAGTGGCCATTGCACATTTATTTGGAGAACCAGTTGAACAACCACAGGAGAATAAAGAAAATACCCAATTAGTTCCATACAACGAAAATGATACCGTTCAAATATCAAACCCTCTAGATATACCAAAGTTTCCATCATATAGAGAGACACCAACGAGCAGTAATGGTGGATGGAGTGAAATTCAAGATGAAGAATTGATTGAAAATTACGAGGATGAAGATGACAATGACAATGACGACGATCTTGTAGACCAATGGACAAATAATTCAAAACAGGCATCATCAGAAACCATTTTTGATTACCCACAAGCATTCACTAGACTGACAGAAATGCCACCTTGTGTGTTACCAAAAGTTACTGGTACATTACAAAGTTGTTTGATTTCGTTAATTGTCACTTTATCACAGATTGGCGAATTAAGAAATGTCTTTTTCAGTAAAGATTTTGATTACGGGTTTGATGAAAATTGGTATACCCCAACCACTGAATTGACAGTAGAGACCCCTGAAAAATTCAAAGATAACTCATTTTATAGTTTTGTTGTCGAAATTCAGAGAATATTTGGGTTTTTGTCACCAAAAGTCAGTAATCGTTCTTTTATAAGTGGAAAAAATTTGTTCAAATCCTTGCCTGAAGATTTTGCAATCGACGACGACGATTGGGAAGATGTCATTAAAAAAGTTCATCGGTATATAGCACTTGGATCAGAAAGTATCTTGGACAAAGATTTAACACTGGTTTTCTTGAGTCAAGTGGAATCCAACGGTGAAGAGACTACCGACTTGTCAATTTTGCAGATAGAGTACGAAGCAAGAAATCTGAATCTTCAAGCAAGTTTGAACTCTTTGATTTGGAATTCTGAACTAAACCCCGTGTTCACAAAGTTGGGGCTGTTGTTGACTATACAGATGTTTGGTGGTGACGAAGATGATGATGATGATGGGCGGTGTCAAGCACTGTCATTTGAAATACCTGAGTATTTTTACCCAGGTATATTTACTTCTACTTATCAAGAAATAATTGCAAAGATGAACCAAAAGAAATTAAATGCTACAAAAGAAAGATCTAGTATAACTACTAAATTGTTGGGGTTTAGTTCGTTTGAAGGTAAAAAAATAAAAAAGATTCTTCAAAATAGTATTGATTATTTGGCAACAACTGACTCCAAGGAGGCCCACGATGATTTAAAGAGACTTTCAGAAAAGGTGCAAAATGAATCTTTGGCTTTGAATGATCGATTAAAGTTTGTTAACCAGGAATATCTCAAGATGGACGTGAAAAATCCTGATAATATACTCGAGATAATAGAAAAAGAAGGTTTACCTCCACCTGAAAAATATTACTTAACCAGTGTAATTATTTCAGATTCCGAGTACATATATAAAGCAAAGCATTTGACTACAACAGATTTCGAAAATGAGGATTGGTTATACATTGTTATTGATCTGGATCATAATAATAAGGTTCTGGAGTACCGTACTGAAACAATGAGCTTCGAAGCTCTTCAATTGTTCATTTTGGAGGAAACTAAGCTTAATAGAAGACAATTGATATTACATTATGTTGCTGAAAGCTCGCTACAAGACCTGGCAAAGGTGCCAGAAAAACTAGTTGAATTCTTTGATAAAGATAATCAATTGTTGGCTGAAGAAGTACATGAATTTAACAAAAATAATAAGGAGAACGATGCAGAAGTTTCAAATGACTCATCTGTTGACGAATCTTTTCTTGTGTCTCACTCTGAAACTCAATCGCTTTAGCTATGATATATACGGTAAATAGAATTGCATGAATTTGTTTTTGTATTTGTTTAAAGAAAGGGTTTGCTGATATTTTGGTTGAGCTGTTCACACAATATGGAAATGCGGACACTACAACTTGAATACGAAAAAAAAAATTTGTACAACAAGATAAAATCAACCGAAGATTCAAATTACTTCGCAACGATTTAAGTGTCCACAATTTCTAACAACATCACCCTCATCCCATGTCATCTCTAGATTATCCAGAAGATTTTGAAAACAATAACCCATTTGCAGAACCTGTCATTTCTGATCAAGTCAATGGCGTACATTCACAAACGGAAAACAATGAAACACAACTCCCAGAAGGAGAGCCCACGGCCCCGCAAAGTGGTGAACCATCACCAGACCCTAACTCTGAAAGCATATTAACTGAAGACGAACTAAGAAAGCTTATTCCAGAAAGATTCACAACCAAATACAGTTTAAGCATCCAGCTAGTGGAAATTGAAAAAAATAAACCAGGGAACCCAATACTTAAAATGAATGTTAAAGTAAAAGGCTTACCACGCTATAGACAGTCGATTTATAAAGATGTTCGTAGAACTTTTAATGAGGTGGTGAAATTTAACAGATATTTAATTGTTTCAAATTTAGAAGTGTTTGTACCTGTTATCCCCAGTGCCATAACATCGTATCCAACAGGTGGCGAAGATGAGAGAAAGAAACTTTTTGTCGAATGGCAAGAATGGTTGGATAGAATTACTAGCAATCCCATTTTAATTAGAGATGAAGAATTTGTTTACTTTGTCGAAAACGATTTTGGATACTCTGTTATCAATACCAATAGGAAAACATCTGTTGCAAGTGGGATCATGAGAAAGACACTAAAACAGTTTGCTGTGCCATACGACCCTTACGAAGAGTTGGCTAATTTTAGGCCAATTATTAAAGAAGCGTATTTAACTTTTCAAAAATTACACAAACTTCTCGATAGAAACTCGAAAACTGAAAAGCAACTTTCAATTCATATCTATGATATGGCGAATAAATTGAATCAGTTGTCTGAATTTGAAACCACTCATCCAGGAATGAAAAATATGTGGGAGAAATTGGGTAAAATCACACAAAAGCAATCTGATTTTACGTTGGTGGACTCGATTAACGAAATGGCAACATTGGGAGATGGAACTCAAATATTAATAGACGATTTTTATGAAATTAAAGAAGCTTTAACCAATAGACACTTGATCATGAGGGAATTGATCCAAGCAGAAACTCAAACCAATGCAAAACATGTTCAGGCAAATAAAATAAAAAACAAATCTTCCTTGGATCCTATAAAAGTTGACGAGGCATTGAGATCATTGGAATATGCTTCGAAAGTACAAGAATCACTTCATTTACAAGTTAAAAGAATATCTGGAGAAATGATGTTTGAAAGAAAAGAAGTCAT
Organism: Candida albicans SC5314; assembly: GCF_000182965.3. Taxonomy (NCBI): domain Eukaryota; kingdom Fungi; phylum Ascomycota; class Pichiomycetes; order Serinales; family Debaryomycetaceae; genus Candida; species Candida albicans. Next base: position 312,411 of record NC_032089.1, read on the forward strand.
AGATTTCACGGAGAAAAAAATACAACGCTTGATGAAAGGTTATACTTTGCACAAAGTAGAACACCATAGGAAAATTCTTAAGCATTTTGAAAATATAAGGTTGGATGTACGAAGTGTCGATGATAAGGGTGGATTATCTAGACTCAATCGTGACAACTTGACTAATTTGAAGCATAACTTGACACAATCACAATCTTCACAAGGAGATTCATGGTCTTCAAGAACTTTCAGGTCGTTGGAAAAGGAAGAAGAAGAAAATGAAAACAAAAAGTCGGATGTAAATGGGTTTGAATCGGCAACTGTTGATGCTAGAAATGCGGCAAGTCTCTTAGGCGTGGCTACATTCTAAATAGTTGTATAGATTGATTCTGGTTAAAATATGTTAACTTAGTCATGGTTTGTAAATTTACATGAAGTGCTCCTATAGTACAAACTGAGGTTCAATTTATATATATATGAGGCTTAATTGAAAAGTATAGGGCAAAATTGTATTTTAATGTGTTAGTGTTTCATTTTTGAATAATCAGTTATCTCTTTCTTTGTTTTGCCTCACACTCATTCATTTATTTGTTTTTCGTTTATTTTCATTTTTCTCAACGTACTCAATTTTTTTTTTCTTCTTGTCTTCTTTTTTTCCTTCTTTACTTTTCTTGTTGTGTTTTTGTTATTTTTTTATTTAATTCAAACTTAGCCCCCAAAAAGTAGCAACATCTATTGAATCCTCCAATAATTAACGATTATGTTAAAACTATGAGTACAGTACCGCAAGTTACACAGGATGATTATACGGAAACACTTAAAGTGTGGAGATCTTTTAAAGTGGCTCAGTTAAAAGATGTCTGTCGTTCTCTTGAATTAAATGTTGGTGGTAGAAAACAAGACCTCGTGGACCGAGGGGAGGCCTTTCTCAGCTCAAAATTCAATAATAATGACCAAATTGGGTTTCATGCCGCTAAGTCACTTATTTTCATGCGTTTACAGGGGGACCCATTACCTAGTTATCGTGATATGCATTATGCCATAAGAACAGGGCGATTTAAGTTGACTGCTCCAACATTGATTGGTACAAGTTCCTCCACAAACCAACTTTCGAATATACACTCAGGTGACTCAAAGCCATATAAGGGACATACTTTGTACTTTAAAGCGACTCCTTTGTATCGATTTTTACGATTAATTCATTCAACACCCATGTTACTTATACCTAATGGAAGAAATAGTGTGCAGACTTGTCATTTTATTTTCACAGAAGAAGAGTATAAGTTTTTGCAAGACAAACCCCCTCATATTAAACTATATATTCTTTGTGGTATCCCCGATATGCAACGATCTAACGCGACCAACAACGTGTCTATTGAGTATCCAGTCGAAACAGTTATATATTTTAACAAGCACGAATTTAAAGACACTTTTCGGGGAATTTCAGGTGAAACCAATACAGCTGTACCGGTAGATATCACAAAGTACATAAACTCTCCACCTCAAAGAAACGAGATTGTGTTTTGTCACCTGGCGAATAATGCAGGCTATATGATGTATTTGTACCTTGTGGAAGTAATACCTGCAGAAAGGCTAATAGAACAAGTTCAAAACCGGCCAGCTATTCCAAAAAGTGAAACAATCAGAAATATAAAGGATATGAGTCGTTATGATGGTATTCAAACCACCAAATTGCCATTACGAGATCCGTTATCATACACGAAATTGGCAAATCCAACAAAATCTGTCCATTGTGACCATTATATGTGTTTTAATGGGATGCTTTTTATAGAGCAGCAGCGATTGGTTGATGAATGGAAATGCCCCGTGTGTCTGAGAGAAATTAAGTTTGAGGATTTGAGAATCTCAGAATATTTTGAGGAGATAATTAAAAATGTGGGTCCTGATGTAGATGAGATTATTATTATGCAAGACGGTAGTTGGAAACCAGTTGTTGGAGATGATACAAATACAACGAAGAAGAGGACTGAAAGTGCGTCACCTGAAGCGATTATATTACTTTCAGATGACGAAGATGACGTACTGGCTGATGAGGTGGATGCAAATGTTCACTTGGAAAATAAAGAAGATGAGAGTGTCAACATCAATAGAGTTGACAATACACCAGAAGCAGAAGTGGATATTACTGAGTCAAATAATAATCAAGAGACACAGATAGATAATGAGAGCATTCAAAGTGATGATCTTACTGAGTATTTAATTGATCATGAACACCAGCAACATGAGGAAGCATCTGATAAAGTGGAAGATAACAACCCAACATTACCATCACAGCAAAGTCCACAAGCTGAAACAAACAACGATGAAACCAGTAATATGAAAACAACTTTGCAGGAAGATACATCGGCTCCTCTTCCCAAAAACGGTGTACAAGAAAATGATGCACCTTTAGGAGACGCAATTGATACAGAACAGAACTTACGCGAAGATCAAACTGCAGAAGCTGTTGATCCCGCAGATTCCCCTATATCAGTTATAAATGTGACACTTGATCCACCAAATGAAGCCAATAAAGAAAATTCAACTGAGAGCAGTATTTCATTATCGAATTTGTCACCAAAGAACAGAGAATCATCGTTAAGCTCCAGTTCACCACAATCAGTGCCACCCTCAATGATCACACCGATATCTCCTATGTCAGCTCAAGCTTCAAGCGATAAAGCGCAAGTATTGCATGGAGATTCTAACACTTCTAATCAACCTCGTTACACAAGCTCACCAGACTCTGCTGCACTGCCATTATCACTTACAGGTCCCAATGACATCAATGAAGAAAATCGAACTCCTCAGTCCCACAACCTAAATAATACCGACGCTTTACATGGTCAGGACTCTAGCAACTCACAAGCTGTGTCAAATAGTAGAAGCATTCAATCTGTACCAACAGCTGCAGTTTCTTCAAAGAATCAAGGTAATCAACACAGTGATGATCAAATTAGAAGTTTGAATGAAGAAATTAAAAAACTTAGACAAGCTCTTTATTATCGGGATTTATATATAAAGCGGCTACCTTTAAATCAGCAGCATGCTCTTCTTCAACAACAGCAACAACAGCAATTACAACTACAACAGTTATCGCAACAACGTCCGAACGACCATCAAATCCATCATTTTCAGCAGCAACAATTATTACAGCAACAGCAACAGCGACAACTTCGACAACTAGAACAGCAGCAACGGCTACAGCGACAGCAATGGCAACAGCAACAGCAACTACTACAGCAACAACAACAACAACTTCCTCGCCAACTTCCCCTACAGTCTCCCCAACAACTTCCCCAACAGCAACATCTTTCACCAGAAGATCAACTGCAGTTTCTTCAATTAACTCAACTTCCACAATTCCGCCGGCTTCAACAACTTCAATCCCAACAACGTCAATCTCAACAACGTCAAGCCAATCCACATCAACAACATCAGCAAAATTACTTGCAACAACCACAACATAATAATGCTCAACTACATTTGAATAGGAACCTGCATCAGTTGCCACAACAACAACAGCAACAGCAACATCACCATTATCAACAACAGCAACAGCAACAACAACAACAACAACGGTTGCAATTACCACAGCAGCTACGCTCCTCACCTCAAAACAGATCATTTCAAACTCAACCGAATGAACAGCAGCGGGTCAATTCTTTGTCAAGATCCACTGATGCAACGCCTCTACTGAGACAAATAGTCCTTGATTTCGGCACTTCGGTACCGTTACCCACACAATCTAGTCGGCCAACTCTTGAAGAACAAGGATCGTTTAATTTAAATTTATTGCGTCATACACCAAACCTACAGACTGTTGCAAGCCATAGTCCTTGGTCACCTGTTGCTACAGAACCTAAGAATAGATCTTTTTCTGACTCAAACATTGCGGTAGTGAACGGGTTAAATGAATCCGATCCCATTGAAGATAGACCCCTTGCCTCCCTAAGTGGAAGGTCGAAGTCTACCAACAATATGTCAAACCATAACACCAGTAACGTTTCCTCCTCGAATTATCAGGTATCAGAAAAGCAACAACAAGTACATCGATTGCAGAGTATAAATGCTAATTCTAACAAGAAAGAAGATACTGAAGTCGAAACGACAACTGATACAAATTTACAACAAGGTCTGTCAGCTGAAAACACCACGGACGAGCAGAATTCATTCAGATGCAATGTCCAAAAACCAATGCTTGCAATCAAAAATTCTGACCCCAGTCAAAACCATGGACAAGTTGAGGACACCCAAACCAAGAATAGTATCAACGGTACTAGTACTGGAGTTGGTGGGACCGCTGTTTTTGAAGGAAACCTGAAACTCCAAACAAACTCTGTTCAGTCTCATAGTAACTCGCCAAGGAAGGAGCAGAATAGTACTTCCGTGGTACCAAATGGCAATCCTCAACAAATAGTAATCGGTAACCCATCTAGTATGGTTGAGAAAAAAGATAATGGTATCGATTACAACCGAAATACTTTTCAAATAGAAGATCTGGTTGTGAATTTTGTCGGTAGGGATACCGTAAACCGTATCATTGGCTTGACGAATTTGAAAGATATCCAGAAGGTAGTAGAAAATATCAATAATAGGAAAATTGTCATTGATAGTAACGTTGAGGCGGATCGAAATAGGAAAAGAATGATTTTGCAAAAATTTGATTTCGACACGAAAAGCTTAATATCTGATTTAATGAAAAATGGTGGGTCTAATTATGAGAAAAGTAAGTTGATTAATACTAGAAGGGGAGAAAAGAGTCGTTTAGCTACACATTGGGATGATAAATTGGAAAAGAATCTACTGAAATATAATGCTGAGTTACAAAAATTAGATAAAACTCTTATGCTTTTGAAAAGACAGGCTGAACTGATAGAGGCCAGAGACGCACAAATTAGTGGTCAAAGTTTGAATAGCACTCCTGTTGACAATGCAAATTCTCGTGGCACGCCCAGTAGTGAAACGGATACAGCTGCGGGCCAAAGTCCAAAAAAAAATCACTTGGTGAATATCCCTCCACAGACAAATCAACTGGCTTCCCAAAATGAGACTTTGCAATTGTCCTCAATAGTGACACCATCAAATCGAGATTCTTCAAACAAGATTCGTTCCGGTCCACCTCTTCAGACATCACAGGTTCCTACCTCAAAACGTCAAAGGGTTATAGGTATGTTAGGTATTGAATTGAACGAGGACGCGTTGAAAATCAGTGATAGAAAGCATGGTTTACAGAATAGTGTTACGCCTATCAACAATAAAATCAAGAACATAAGTTTGGATGCACTGAACACAAACAATTGTAAGGATCGGTTAGGAGATTTGCAAACTCAGTTCAGTTTAAACCAAAACATAACCAGTGGCACAATGCATGATCCAATTGTTTTAGATATGAGTGATGAAGAATAAAAAGTACAATATATCATTAACAAGAATTGAGCTTAATTTTTTTTTGTTATGTTTTGTTTTCGATTTTCATGTACCATTTTAAATTCTAATATACCCGTTATTAATTTAATTGTAGTATTAATATACAAATTTTTATACATGCGCAGCTCTATTACATAGGACTTGGTCCCAAATAGTCTTCTTTTATGCTTCCTATGGCGTAAATCTCATTGACATCAGTTCTTGTACCAACAATCTTCAATCTAACCCTCGATCCCTTTTCAATGTTTTCATCGGGACTCACATATGCTGGTGGGTTTGCTGAAGGATTAAATTTCATATCTGAAGGTATCAAATGGGTACTAACAAACACTGATAATGGGCCAACATCGGCGAAAAATCCCATTTTATTGACGGTTGTTACAACTGCATCTACCACTTCACCTTTGAATGGTTTCCACACAACAGCTCTATATTTGACTTCAAATTCAGCCATCCCAGTACTTGGAATTATTCTTCCCTTGCCAACATCTATATTCATTGAATCCAAAACACACACAATGTAACCAAATTGACCTGTACATGTACCTTCCACATCACTTAATAGTTTTTCTCTCAAATACTGGTCCATTTGAGGTCCAAAAAAGGATGGATGTAAAGTTAAATTTAATGACAAATCTTTTAAAAAGAACATTTTGTTGTTGTTGTTGCTGATATGAATTGAATTAAAAAATGAAAATGAAATTGAAATTGAAAAAAAAAAAAATAAAAGTCTTTCCCACAGATTATAATATACGACTGTGATTAAATTAAAGTATAGATAATATAATACAAGTTAGTCAACTAATAAACGATTGGTTGATATGTTTATGCCCAATATGTGTCCCCTCCACAAAAATGTCAAAACAATTCCCAATTCTTCTTCAAACGAGTGATTGTCTGATATTTACTTTTTTCGATTCACTTGTTGAGAAAGGTTGGTTTGGAAAAAAAAAAAATGTGAGAAATTCTTCGCAATACGTTTTTTTCTCCAAATCACACGACCGCACTCAAATTACAAACTACTAATAATTGTAATAGTGCTCGAAAAATTTTCCAAGCCTGCTAAACCAAGTGTAAGAGCTGGTGTCTAATACAAATCCTACAACAATATGTCTCAAAGAATTGGTATTACAGCATCTGCACTCACAAGAGTATGGCATCACGTTGACGTTGCTGCTGACAACAGATCCTTAGGTCGTTTGGCTTCAAGCATAGCAATTACATTAATGGGGAAACATAAACCAACATACACTCCAAATAGAGATCATGGTGATTATGTGGTAGTCACAAATTGTGCCCATCTTAAAGTTACTGGTAACAAATTGAAAGAGAAAACTTACTGGAGTCATACTACTCGTCCAGGTACTTTGAGACTTGTACCAATGGAAAGAATGATTGATAATAAAGGTTATGGTGAAATTATTAAAAGAGCAGTCAAGGGGATGATTCCAAAGAATAAACATAGACTTGTTAGAATGGACAGACTAAAACTTTTCGATGGAGATGACCATCCATATAAAGATAATTTGATTGCTTTCGCTGATGAAAATCCTGATATGAGAAACAAACTTGCTGAATTGGAAAAGAATGAAAAGAATAGAGCTGAATTAAGAGAAAAGTATTTATCTCATCAACAATAAGTCATAACTTTCAAGTTTATCGTGTAAATAGAATAATAGAAAGATGACTTAAACCAGTTTTATAAATGATATTTATTAAAAGTACAACCGTAGTATTTAAATAGCTTTTTGTTTGTTTGTTTTTTTTATTCTCCTTTTCTTAGTATATAGTGTTTGGTTATCTTAGATCATGTGAATTTATTTGTTTAAAAACACTTCAATAATTTTAAACACGTATACCAGACACAGATCTTTCAGTATACAATCTTGGTGATATATTCATGGCCATCAATTCTTGGAATAATAATTTGGCAGCATATGGAATGTGAATTTGGTAAATATTGGTTTTATTCTTACAGGATCGACATTCAAATTGATTCTTTTTCAAATTGGCAATCACAGACATCAAACCACACATTCCACATACATGTACTCTAAAGGCATCAGAAGCCTCCATTAATCTTTCTTTCAAGAACCCCGCAGCACCATGAGCAATCATACAATCTCTTTCCATCTCACCGAAACGCAATCCACCATCTCTAGATCTACCTTCTACTGGTTGTCTGGTCAAGACTTGCACTGGTCCTCTTGCTCTAGCGTGGATTTTATCATCTACCATATGTCTTAATCTTTGATAATAAGTAGGACCAAAGAATACTTGAGCCATCAATTTTTTACCAGTATGACCATTATACATGACTTCAAATCCTCTTGATTGGTACCCATGATCTCTTAACAATGTGGAAATTTGTTCTGTTGTAACATCAGTAAATGGTGAAGCATCCCCTTCAAACCCTGACAATGACGACACTTTTGATAATAAACATTCGATTAAATGTGCAACCGTCATACGAGATGGAATAGCATGAGGGTTAATGATTAAGTCTGGAACAATACCTTCTGCTGTAAAAGGCATATCTTCGTGTCTATAGGTAACACCAATAGTACCTTTTTGACCGTGTCTCGAAGCAAATTTATCCCCAATTTGTGGAACTTTAGTTGTTCTCATTCTCACTTTCACAAATTTAGACCCATCACCATTGGTAGTCAACAAAACTTGGTCAACAATACCGGATTCTGTACTTCTTAATGGTGTTGAAGCATCTCTCTTGGTGTGATATTGTGTTCTTTGACCCAATTCTTCCGCATCTGCAGGTATAGGAGTTGTTTTACCAATAATAATATCTTCACCACTAACTCTGACCCCAGGGGCGATCAACCCATCTTCATCTAATTTCTCATATGTACCGTGTTTTAATCTCAAAGTATCAGATCTAGTAGGTTTTTCAAAAGTTTCAAGTGCCTTCATACCTTGTCTCTTTTCTATATCCATATAAGATCTGAAAAACAATGATCTGAACAATCCTCTATCAATGGATGATTGATTCATAATCATGGAATCTTCTTGATTATAACCGGAATAACATGCAATAGCAACAATGGCATTTTGACCAGCTGGAAGTTCACGGAACTTCAAATATTCCATTGATCTCGTGGTACCCAATGGTTTCTGTGGATAATACAAGATGTTTGCCATGGTATCCATTCTTACAGAATAATTGGTTAAAAACACTCCCATAGCTTGCTTACCCATCGCAGATTGATAAGTGTTACGTGGCGATTGATTATGATCTGGGAACGGAATAATTGAGGCGGCAACACCCAATATCATAGACGGATGGATTTCACAATGTGTGTATGTATGAGTATTGCCACTGGTGGTTGGCTTAATTCTCTTACCTGGGTCGAGTTCCTGTTCTTCCAATTGTATCTTTTGTTGTTCAGACTCTGATACACTATTCTTGGAAGCCTTTACATCATCTGGTGTCATAGCAATCATTATCGTTTCTTCTTCCTCAGCATCCACATATTCAACAATACCATCGGCAACTAAAGAAGACCAAGTGTATCTTGAGTTTTCATAGTCTTCGTCATCTTCATCCAATTCATCGGATCTCAACAATTGTTTAACGTGTTCTTTGGTAATCTTCAATTCCCCCTTGGTTTCTGAATCTGGATTATCGTCAACAATGAAAAGTGGACGGTAAACACGACCAGCATCAGTGAAAATTTTGAATTCTTTTTCTCTAATATCTCGAATGATAGATACTTCTGGGGACAAGTCACCACTTCTTCTTAATTCACGCATGAAATCAACCAATGCTGCTGGATCTCTATGAACACCAACCCAAACACCATTGACAAACACTCTAGTTGAATCTGGAGCATTTGATGGAACATAATCTTCCAATACTTCTAAACCATAATCTCTTAAAAATCCTAAAATTGGTTCTGATGGAGTACCAACAGAAATACATGTCATTAATGATAAGTTCTTAACTAACCCACACGCTTGACCTTCTGGGGTTTCTGCGGGGCACACCAACCCCCAATGAGTATTGTGTAATTGTCTTGGTTTGGCAATCTTACCATCTCTTCCAATTGGAGTATTCGTTCTTCTTAAATGTGACAAAGTAGATGAGTAAGTGTAACGATTCAAAACTTGAGAAACACCAGCTCTAGAACTCATGGCTTTTCTTTGCTCACCCCAATTACCAGTAGCCAACGAGTATCTTAACCCATCGGTGATTGTCTGTGATTTAACAGCCAAAGTAACATTAAAGTCTCCACCATTTTCAACGCATCTTTGCATATAATTATATATATCTTTAGTTAATTTTTTGAATAAAATACGGAACAAGTTTGCCAATAAAGGACCTGCTAAATCCAATCTTTTCTTACCAAAATGATCTCTATCGTCAGGTTCTTTTCTTTCCAAGGCACACAATAATAATCTATTCACCATATAACCTAAAAAGAATGCCTTTCTAGTTTCAAACCCTTCTTCTTGGGTGATATTTGGTAATAATTCCTTTTGAAGAATATCCTTGGCGTATTGAATACGTTTTTCTCTTCTAATACCCAATACCCCTCTTCTACCAATGAAATCAAGGGCAACTTCACGTTCTTGAATAACAAACCCTTCTTCAACACATGGCTTCAACATTTCCAACATTTGCCAATCATTGGCATCATAACATATATGTTCCAAAATATCCCCATCAGGGACAACCCCTAAAGCTCTGAATACAATGACGATAGGAATATCTTCTTTAATGTATGGCAAGGTTGCTTTAATAGTTCTTCCAGAAACCCCCTTTTCATCTCTACCGTATAATTTGATTTGCATTGAAGAAATCAATCTAGACCCCTTTTCAATAGCTGATCTGATTTCAGCAACATGAGATATAGGTGATGGAGCTGCTTTTTTAAACACTTGGACAATATTGGCGGCACTTCTTTCTTGAGCAATCAAAACTTTTTCTGACCCGTTAATAACGAAATATCCACCCATATCATAAGGACATTCTTTCAATTCATAAAATTCATGTTCAGCCAAATCTCTCAACATACAAAATTTCGATCTTAACATGATGGGGACTTTCCCCAAGAAAACTTTAGTTTCAGTATCTTTATCGGGTTCTTCTTGAATCCATTCTAATTCATTATCTTTCCGTTTGTTATCATCTGATTTGAAAACTTTACTAGTCATATCAACATATAAAGGTGAAGAATATGTCAAGTTACGAAGTCTGGCTTCCTGAGGGAAAACAGCATGCGTTGAACCATCACCTTCAGTTTGTGATGGTTTCGAAATATAAATTTTCCCAAACGTAATTTCATAACGTTTATTTTCATGATCCTTTTCAGAAGTATGTTGAGCTGGTTGATCTAAAATTAAATGAGAATCTTCCCAAACTAATTCTTGAATACTGGTTTCAACAAATTCATCAAATGAATCAAGTTGTTGAGATACCAATCCTTTTTCTTGGAAAAACGAAGTAATAACCGTCCAACAATCTTCTTGAGTAATAGGTTCATCTATACTATCATATTGATATGGATCAGCCATAGATTCATCAGCAGACATGGTTGATGAAAATGTTTAATCTTGAAGGGAGGAGTAGAAGGTGGTGCAAGGTTGATTGAATGGCAAATATGAAGTAAGCTGCCTCTTTTTTGTTTATTAATTCAAGTTTTTTTTCTCTTTCGTTCTCTTTAGTGAAATTTTTCTCTCTCTCTCTCTCTTGGTGAGTTGTTGAACAAAAGCACACGACCATTATACAGTATCAAAAAAAAGAACAACTGAAAATTTTTTTTAGTATCAGACTTCAATCATAATTCTATAACCATAATTCTCCACACAAAGAATGGATGGAAATACTAGAAGTGGTAGATTAGTTGCTTCTATTTGGAAGTCATTCACCAGAAGTATACATTATAAACCACTAGCACCAAATAAATACCCAAAAGTTAATGTTAATGATGTTGATTTGAATCCACCAAGATATGGGTTTAGAAGAATTCGACCACCAATTATAGCACAATCACCAACCAAAACATTATTCCCCAGTGTTGAAATAGCCAAGAAATATATTGAAGAGGGGAAAAGAGTACCTAATAGATTTATGGATCAATTTGGTCCTGATCATGCTCGTAAAGAATTTGAAGAATTTCAAGAGAAATTAGCATTAGAAGAACCTCATTTTAAAATTGGTGGTAAACAAATTTATTTCCCTCAAGGGAGAATTTGTTTATTAAGATCTAATGCTAAACATACTCCATATCAAGCAAAATTTTTGGTTCCTAAAAGTATGAATAAAATGGATTTAAGAGATTATTTATGGCATATATATGGATTGAGAGCATTAAATATTACGGTTCAATTACAGCCAGCAAGATGGAAGAGAAGTCCTTATGGTTTAGGACGTTATAGATCTCCTCAATTAAAGAAAATGACCGTTGATATGATGGAACCATTTATTTGGCCAGAAGTTCCTCAAGCTAAACTTGATCTTCTTAAAACTCAAAGAGATAATAGTTTGAAGACAGTTCAACAAAATACTGCTGTTGGTGCTGATAAACTTAAGCCTTTGGAGGTTTATGATGGAATGTATAAGGAACAAGTACAACCACAAAGATTTGTTTCAGAAAAATTCAAACGTGAAGCTGAAAAGAATATCAAATTATATAATAAAGTTGTTCAATCTAGACTGGATAGAAAACTGCTTGAAAATTACTTGGGATTATAATAAGATTGTACAGCAGAGTTTTAAGTTTAAATTAATTTCATGTAAATAGAAATAGATGGAAAAAGACAAAAGAATAAATTCAACACACGTTTGTATAAAGGTGGAGAGGTATATAAATATAATTATAAATATAAAATAATATATTCTTATGTACAATCAACCAATTTAAAAAAAAAGTATACAAATCCAATAATAAACCAAAAACATTAATAATAGTAATTACAACAACTTAAAAATTAGAAATATAAACCAACACTAAACTAACCCTATAAAACCATATTGAATATCAGTATGATTTCAAATTTTTGAAAAAAAATAAAAAAAAACTAAAAAAGACGAAAAATCCACCAAAATTCTAATTTACCAAAARAMMYTTCCTCTTATTCACTTGACTATCAGTTTCAGGAGTAATATTAACAACATCAAATTCATTGTCGGCACTAGTATTCTTATTATCAAGTTCATTAATATCTCTCGTACTATTTGCACCTCCAGTGAATTTATTCTTCATATTCATAACCATCACAAAAGAATCCAAAACATTTGAATAATCATTATTATTATTACTACTACCGGTACTTGTATTACCATTGTTTGTGTCGTTAGGTGACACCTGATTACTCTTATTGAACAAATATCTCAATTTCTCAACCAGGATAAAATTCAATGGATTAATAGAAAATTTCCTAATGCAATCAATATGTTGTTCAATAAATGGTTTAATATAACTAAAATATAATAATCCTGCTCCATTAGATGTGAATTTTTTCCATTCAATAGTATTATCAAATGTAGAATTGGCATCAACTTCTTGTTTAATTGATATCATGGGGATAATTAACCAAATATTAAATGTTAATCTAAAAATTGAATAACCCGGTATAACATATTTTAAAAATAATATATTTTCTAATAAAGAAATTATAGCAATAACAATCCAATATATAAACCATTTTTGAATAGAAATTAAATGAATTTGTAATGCTCTTTCATCATTAATACTAATATTTGTAGAAGTTGAAGATGATGATTTATCATTAGGGTCGGAGTTTGGTGTGCCTCCTAAATTTCTATTATAAAGATAATTCAAAGGCACGGTGAATCCACCAATTTTCAAATTTTGAGATGCAAGGGAATTAGTGACTCTGGTATAATCTTCAAATGCTCTACATGAAGCAAGCACTGGGTATATAGTAGCAACTGCCACACTATTGTAATAATGTTAGTTAATCCCGGTCATTTGTGTTGAGTTGTATTCAACATTTTATTTAACAACCTATTTATAACAAAACACAATGAATACATCATTGCGTATTTATAAGTAGTAGTTGATAACTGATTTCTAAAAAAAACAGAAAAAAGTATTGAAGGAATATCAAAACGTACCTTAAAGTTGAAATGAATCCCATAATCGAGACTAAGGACTAAGTAAAGTAGTAGTAGTAATAATATAATGGAAGGATAAAGTAAAACAAGTAGTTTGGTATCTGAATGGTTGAGTTGTATATGGTTTGACTGTGGCAAAAAAGAAAACTAAGTAAAGAAGTAGGAATAAGGGGGAAACAAATATATAATATATATTAATTCTTGCTTTTGTGGTTTTTTAAAAGTGAGTGAGTATTTTAGTAGTGAAGTGGTATAAATATCTAACAAAAGTCGTGTATACTCTCCAAACAACGATAAGATAAGATAAAACTAAAAATATGTTATGATTGCCTATACAACTTAGTATAAACAATATTACTTTACAGTAAACCTTTTCTTTTCTATTTAAAGTTGACTTGCAATGTTAATGTCTTTCAATATAATATCTATATAAATAAAGTAAATAAATAAATAAATAAATAAATAAATAAATTTAACTAATTAAATGTTAAAATTGTCTAAACCATCACATTAGATGTTGTATCCACGTTTCTTCAATTGTTCATAATTCCAATCCCAAGTTTCTTTAGAATACTGGGTATTAGAAGCAATCTTACTAGGTTCATCAATTTTACCACCTGTAATCAAATATTCACCATTTTCTTTCAATGTTAAAGATGGATCTAAAGCAGCTCTCAAAGTTGCCAAAGAACCTTCTTCATTAGATACTCCAATAAGTTTATCTGAAAGAGCAAATATACCTCTTGCTCCAATACCAATAATTGGGATATTTTTCCAATGATTATATAATTCTGTTCCTAAAATAACCCCTGGATGAACTGATACTGATAAAATATCAGGATAATGATTAGCCAATTCTTTAGCAAACTGAATTTGTGATGATTTGGCAATACCATATCTAACCCAAGTAAATACACTATTAGGAAATTTGTCTAATTTATTTTGTTCAGGAGTAAAATGTTTAAATTGGAAATTATGTCCAATAGAAGCCAAATTGATAATTCTTGGTGTAACACCAATTTTAACAGCTGACTGTAAAAATGGTAATAATTTCAATGTTAATAAATAATGAGCCACAAAATTAACTTGATATTGAATTTCATAATCATCTTTAGTAACTTCATATGGAACACCCATTAATCCAGCATTATTAATCAAAACATCTAAAATTTTCTCTTTTTCAGTAAATTCATCAACAGCTTTGGTCACAGTAGAAAGATCTAATAAATCAATATGAATATAATTCAATTCACCCAATGGATGTTTAGCGGTCTGTTTAGCTTGTCTGTTTTCAGCTTCAGCTTTGATATCATCAATTGCTTTCAATACTTTTGATTCAGTTCTACCAGCCACGTAGACAATATACCCATGTAAATATAAGTGAAGAACTGTATACCAACCAATACCTGAATTACCTCCAGTAATAAAGACTACTTTTCTGGTTTCCTTTGGGTCATAGTAAGGTGCTGTAGATGGATCAAAAAATCCACTTTTGTTGACAAATGGCATGATTCTATTTGTATTGATAGGGAAAATAGAAGAAGAAAGAAAAAATAAATTTCAATTGAAGCCAGGTTTTTATAAAAAAATTTTTGTATTTATTTAATCAATCTTTCGTTGTTGTTTTATATTAAAATTCCTCTTTCTTTCCATTTCTTAGTCGATCTTTTTTTACATTTTTCTTTTTTTTCCTTTTATAGTATAATATATAATAATAAAATTGGGTTATTAAGAACAATTTCTTTGAGCAGCTGTCACATGCTAGAGCTTTACAATTGTGGTGATATTAGGGGGTAGGATGATAGAGAGGTAACCCCGATTGTTGCAGTCTTTTGACGAGATTTATTGGTGAAACGATATTATACTAAGGTGGGGATGATGATGAAAGGTACCACCACCACAGTATTGGCTATTCTTAGCAAACAAAAAAAAAGGTTAAATCTTATATTTGACGAGTGAATTTTAACTAGGAAAACCATTACTTACTTCCGAAGAAGAGACTGCCTGAGATGTCCAACTTTATTCATTATCCCCGATATATTTGGAGTAGAAGAAAGTTATAAATAAATAACGGTCTTACAAAGATGTACCACCATAATTGAAATCATATGTAAGTCCTATAGGTGCAGAGTGAATCGTTGTTTTCAAAATATGTTTGGTGTGTACCCACGGCACGGCACTCGTGATATACATGATAGGGCTGTGACGATAGTATCTGATGATCTGATGAAATGCAAAATGTAAACCGAAAGGAAAGAAAATGAGCTGATATTGGCATATATTGTCTTTATTGTTTAATATTTGGCAGCATGGTATATTGACAAACATGCATTGAGTAGTAGTGGGCTGAAACCAAGAATGATAAACAATTGACCCTATTCTCTAATAGATCGCTATTCATCTACTAAAAAAAGGAAACATAACGTATAATGGCCAAAAAAAACAACGCCATTATTGATAGTACTTGTATGACTATTATTGTTGGTTCTTAGTAGGGTGTTGGAAAAATAAAAAAAAGAAAATCACAAGCTGTGTAATACACCAAAAATTAACAAATCTTGCCTGATTTTTGTTTTACCATTTTTCTTTTCTTTTTGTTAATTGTAATACTACGAGTGATGTCATTATTCAAGTTTCAATTTTGTTAAGATAAGCTCCGCCATATAGTTAATCAAAAAAAGGCAACGAAATGAAAGTCGATGTGTGTAGGTTTACAGTTACTGTCAAATAAACTCTAGCCCCGGGGTGATAAACCTACAAATCACCCCCGGCGGTATTCGTTTCTTCCAAATCATAAATTGGTATGGGTAGTCAAGAAAAAAACAAAACAAAACGATTGAGCTATTTTGATTCAATTGTGGGGATAATAAATAATTAAGTAATACGTATTGTGTTATCTTTTTGTGTGTGTGTGTCATCATCGGAGTTGAGAGAATTTACGACAACAGGAGGTTTTAAATAACACCCACACACACTAATAAGAGAAAATAATAGCCACAAAAAGAGAGACTACAGACAAATATCACCACAATAATTCTATTGGCACAAGATAATAACAATGACATTATTAATAAATAATTCTTGGAAGAATTTGGTTACTCCTGTTTGAGATTATTATACTGGATAATTATATATGATTTGTGTGCATGAATGGGTGTGGGTGTGGGTGGTGTTGGTGTTGGTGTAGATATATATGTCTGTCTAAAATTGAAAGAGGAACTAAAAATTAAAAAATAAATTCATGATCTACTGAAACAATGACCAAAAGTGAGGAGGAGATGGTGAGGGAATAGCAAATCTAATGGAATGCAAAAATTGTCTTATTCCTTGTTACTGTTTGCTGTTTATGCAATATAGGTTAAAGGTAAAGAATGAAATGCGGTAATTGATGTTGTTGTGTGATTCATCTGATTTCTGTTACTTGCTTTCTAGTATGTTCTTGGATGTTGGGAAACAAGGTTAAAAACAAGGTTAAAGAGAAGGAGAGGGGAGGAAGAAAAGAGTTGTTAAGAAACGTTTCTTATCTGTCTTTGTTTTTTGGTGTAAACTTTATGTTATTTCATTTTTTGATTGATCGAGGACTATCAGTTGAACAGACAACAGGTATCAATAACAATGAATAGTAATTCTAGAATTGGGGGGAAGAAGAGAATTTCAAGTAGTAGTTGAAAAAACAAATATCACATTGAAATAGAAATAGGAGTGAGTGAGTGGAGAAGAACAAGAAGTACTAATAGTAGTAGTAGTTAGATTTGCAGATGTTGAAAGCTAAAAGATTTGTATGGCCTATTATTATGATGATGCCCCCTCCCCTCTTTTTTTAATCTCTACTCCTCCTCCCTTATCGTATTCATTTAAATTTTTTTTTCCCCACTTTCTAACAAAAAGTTATCTCTTCTCTTACGGAACCATGTACCCAGGCCTTCATTGGGGACAGCTTAATTTTCATTTTGCAGTCTTTATTTTGTTGTCCTTTGAACTTTTGATAGTGATTGGATACTACAACATGTATTAGCTTATCTTGTTACAGTCTTTGTCTAATTGTGTATCTGATTGCACACGAAAAAAAGTATTTCGGATAATTGTCAGTTGATTTACCTTTCATTTTTGCTGCAAATGTAATTAACCCACATCAGGTTATTCATATACATATTTAGTTATGTCACTCGTTGCTTTTGCTTTCTTTCCTTTTTACTATATTATAATTTTTTTTAGTTTAGTTTAACTCCAGTATAGCATTGCTTTCAAATATGTTTTTTAATTGTTTCTCTCTGTTTGGTAATTGGTTACTACAATACCTTTTACTTTTGATTGTTCTTTTACATATATTTCTTCTAACCATTGTATGTTCCCCTCCTCCCTTTCCCTTTCATTCACTGTAGTTGGTTCACTTGTATTTTTACAACCACAACAATTCATAACCAGAGTTCAAAGGAGGGGAGGTGGGAAGCAAACTAAATTTATTAGATTCTTTTAATTCCTCCAATTCAACTGGACTTTTTTTGGATAAAAGTATTTTGCCACCGTGGGGGGAAGAAGAAGCCACTGTTTTTATGTTTTTTTTTTTTTCATTTGTTGAGTTATAATTCAAATGGTATTAGTTGAAGACTTGTAAGTTCAAGGGTAACGTTTTCAATTGGTGATTGTTTGCTATGATAATAATAATTAGTAATAAGTAAATAACTATGTTATCCTTTCTTCTCCACAATTGGCAAGATATGTATGATTATGCATTTCAGTAAAAGATTATTATTTTATGAAAATTGACAAAACTACTACTACTACCTTTTTTTCTTATCAGTTATTTTTCATTAGTTCTTAGGGGTACACACATATACTTCCTTATAAAGTATTATATCGGAAGTAGTTATGGTTATGGTGGTGGGACTAGTGTTAAATAATAACAATAGTAATACGGAGTCTGTAAGTGGTTTCATTTTATTAGTATCCTCAAGTTACTCTACTATTACGACTGCTGTATCCATTGTTTGATTGAATTAGAAACAATAAGAGAGTAGGGGATACTGTTCAACTCCTAAATCGACAWWATAAAAACGGAGTTCTTATAGTCTTTTTTAGTCCGCATTCATCAATATTGCTCAAAGGATAACTTTACCCGAATCACACAATTCTCTTTTTTTCTTTGTCGCAGGGTAAGAGAGAAAAGGAAAACTGGTAGAACCCAAAAAAAAAATCATCCTCCCTAATATAAATAGACATTGATATCTCCCTTAAATTTTATAAATCAAGAATTTTTTTTAGTATTTTAATTTTTCTAGATTTTCATATTTTTTATTGATTCTACTTATCAATTTATTTTAATACCTATTCATTCTCCTTCATTTGCTTTTGTTGCCACTGCAATCACTACTACTTATTTAATCACTTTTGATTTCAAACAACTATTAAATTAAACTTTATACATATTTATCCAAGATGTCTATGAAAGCTTTAGGTTTAAACGCCACCAAATCCATCTTTGCCAAACAAGCTGAATTAACTCGACCAGTACAATCTGTACTCAACTTCAAACGAGAACCAGAAAAATCATTGGATCAAGTATTAACTAGATCCGATCAAGAATTGGGAGGCTATTCTACTGTCAATTTTGATATTGATCCTAAAGAACATTGTGGGCATTTCTATGGTAATTTGAGTTTGGACTTACCTAAAGACAACCCACAAGTGACAAGATCTGGTTATGCCATGTTTAGAACTAAAGATCAAAATCAATCTTGGTTATTTGGTGATTCATTCTGGGATTGGACTAATTATTCATCATTAGTTTTAAGAGTTAAAGGTGATAGAAGAAAATATTTAGTTAATATTCAAGCCAATACTCCATTGGTCACTGATTTATTCCAACATCGATTATTTTTAAATCATCCTGGACAATGGGAGACGGTGGTTATTCCATTGAATGACTTTGTCATGACTAATTGGGGTGTCATTCAAGATGGAAGTGAATTGAATAAAGGTGAAGTTAAATCTGTTGGTATTGGTTTATTGGATAAACATTATGGTCCTTATTCATTGAAAATTGATTGGATTAAAGTTATGACTGGTGCTGAAGTTGCCAAAGTAGCTACTAAATCTAGAATGGAAAGATTACATTCATGAGTTTATTAGTTGCTGTTGTTTTCTCCCTCTCCAATGGGTCTTGTGAAGGAAAGAGGGAAGAATTTTAGATGAAAAGGAGTATACACACCAAGAAGTAAGACATTTCAATGAATTGCGTAAAAACAGTTGGTTCCCCATCCATTGCCCCCTCCATTTGATTGATCAAAAAGAAATAATAATCTGAACATTGATTTAGATATGAAAATAACTGAAAGGAAAATTTGTTTGTCTTTGGTTTTGTTTATTTTTGCAATACTTTAACAAATTAGGATTAGGATTGTTAGGTATTCGGAGTTTTTTGTTGGTTAAATTTGTTCATTACACGCTGGTACGTCAAGAATAAATAATGGTTAGTATATATTGTATATACTGGGTAAATAAATAAATAAATATGTTTATCATAAGAAGTATTGATCAATAAGGCTAGAGTTGTGTTGCATATCTAATCTTGTATAGCTTACGTTTTTGTTAATTGTACTTTGAAGCTCAGGGCTATAGCCCTAATATATATTTACCCGGTGAGAATGTGGTATCTTTTTTCTTTTTTGTTTATTGCACACTTTCCAATGCAGTTTAATAAAAAATATTTCAAGTTTTCCAAAAATATAACCAACTTTAACACTTTTTTTTTCTTTTTCTTTCTTTTTCATTCATTAACTAAGTACAATTATAAATCACAAAAAATGGCAAGAGGCCCGTATGTCATCATCATAATAGCCAAAAACTTTGTTAATTCAAAGATTTGTTGTAGTTGTTGTGTATGAGTGAAAAAAAATAATGGAGTACACCAATAATGATGGAAATCTTCAAAAATTTCTTGATTTTTTGGGCTGGGAAACATTTGACAAAAAAAATTAAACCCATGTATATTTAAGGATTCATTTCTTTTATATCATGGTATACCAGTTAAACCTTTTGTTTTAACTTGGATGGGAGCCTTGTCGTGATTCATAATATGTTGTTAATGTTGAGGGKTWWATTTCTATAAAGTATGAATTTGAGAGTATCTAGCATGCTTTCTTTTCGATATACTTTATAGAGTATGAAAAGTTTGTGTCTGGTGGAATGTTGTACTGATATATTTGAACAATGTTAGCCAAGATACTTTGAACTATCCAAATGTTAACACATAATTATTGAATCTATCGACGTAGACTTTTATCTTCTTGGTGTATTTTTTTTGTCTTAATTTTTTTCACTCTTATTCACTTCATACTTTTTATATTACTGTTTTCAAAGACACTAACAAATTCTTATTATTATAGAAAGAAGCATTTGAAAAGATTAGCAGCTCCATCTCATTGGATGTTGGACAAATTGTCCGGTACYTATGCTCCAAGACCATCTGCTGGTCCACACAAATTGAGAGAATCATTACCATTGGTTGTCTTTTTAAGAAACAGATTGAAGTATGCTTTGAACGGTAGAGAAGTCAAAGCCATCATGATGCAACAACACGTTCAAGTTGACGGTAAAGTCAGAACTGACACTACTTACCCAGCTGGTTTCATGGATGTCATCACYTTGGAAGCTACCAACGAACATTTCAGATTAGTCTACGATGTTAAAGGTAAATTCGCYGTTCACAGAATTTCTGCTGAAGAAGCTGCCTACAAATTGGGTAAAGTCAAGAAAGTCCAATTAGGTAAGAAAGGTGTTCCATACGTTGTTACCCACGACGGTAGAACTATCAGATACCCAGATCCATTGATCAGAGCTAACGATACCGTTAAAATCGATTTGGCTACCGGTAAGATYGATGATTTCATCAAATTCGACACTGGTAGATTAGTTATGGTTACTGGTGGTAGAAATTTGGGTAGAGTTGGTGTTATTGTCCACAGAGAAAAACACGAAGGAGGTTTCGATTTGGTYCACATCAAAGATGCTTTGGAAAACACTTTYGTTACCAGATTGTCTAACGTTTTYGTTATTGGTACCGAAGCCGGTAAACCATGGGTYTCATTACCAAAGGGTAAAGGTATYAAATTGTCTATTTCTGAAGAAAGAGACAGAAGAAGAGCTCAACAAGGGTTATAAGTTTAATTCGATTTATATGTTTGTATATATAAAGGTCTAAGGTTTCTGTTTTTTTTATGTTTTGTACGTATATAAATTGAACCTAGAAATATTTCTTATTTTAATGTAACATTATTTTTATATTTGGGATTTAAAAAAAGGGAGTAATCTGAATATTAATTGTAAAATGAAAAACGTGGTTTACACTGATTCTATAAATATCAATTCTTCGGTTGTTGTTGTTGTATCAAGTGTAAACCCTTTTTGTATACAGGATTTGCGTTCATACGGAACACACGCAAACGAAAAGGGGAGACGGACGGAAAGCAAACGAACTTTGATACGTATCACCTTTTTCTTCTCACCACCACCAACAACAACGTTCACCCATTTCAATAGACGAATAAACTGAAGCAATAGATTTTCTTTTTTTTTTCAATATTTTGGATTATACATGTCAAAATAAGTCATTTCATCTATAATAATAATATTTTATATTTGTTTCTTGAATTATAATTTATCAAACTCCGTCTTACACACATTTTCGAATAGAGCGATCCAAAAAGACAACCACATTTTCCTGATCATGACATCTAGATATAGAGTAGAATATGCATTAAAGAGTCATCGTCGTGATGAATTTATTGAATGGATCAAGGGATTATTAGCCACACCATTTGTTTTGCATGCTGATGATTCTCATGCTGATGCTCAAATCGTGGCCGAAAATTGTCAAGCTAGATATTATGAAATCTTTAAAGATGTCGAAAGTTTAGTGAAACAAACGATTTTTTTGGATGAATTAAATGAACTTGATCCTAAGAAGAAATCAATTAGTCGATTACGAACTTTAGTACCGTCATTAGGGAAGTTCTTCACCGAATTACCTTTAGCTGATGCATTTTTATTAGAAGATGAACGAAGAGCGATTTCCAAAAGAAGATTAGTTAGTCCTTCGTTCAATGATGTGAGAATGATACTTAATACAGCACAAATTATGGCCCTTACCAATATCTATAAACAAACTGAAAACAACATCAACGGCATAAGTGGCAAGAACCAACAACAGCAACAACAAAAGTTGAAGTTGATTACATTTGATGGTGATGTGACATTATATGAAGATGGGAAATCATTAGATGAAAATAGTGAAGTTGTTCAAAGACTAGTTAAATTATTATCATTAGGATTATATGTTGGTGTTGTTACTGCTGCAGGGTACCCTCGTCAATCTGGAGCTGAAAAATATTATGAACGATTGAAGGGATTAATTGATCATTTAAATAGCAATCACTGTACTTTGAAAACATATCAAAAAGAGAATTTATTAGTCATGGGAGCTGAATCGAATTATTTATTCCGATATAATAATGAAATGAAAGGTTTAAAATTCATTGATGATGAAGAATGGTTTTTACCACAAGTGAAAAATTGGAATATTGGTAAAATCAATTATATTATGGATACTCTTTATAAACATTTGATTTATTTAAGAAATAATTTCAATTTAGAAGATTCAACCACCATCATTAAAAAGGAAAGATCTGTTGGGATTATACCTAATTCAGGATGTCGCATCTTACGTGAACAATTGGAAGAAATGGTATTATCTTGTTCAAGAAAATTAAATACTATTCTAACGTCATCGTCAAATTTTGCCGATTCCACTGAAGCTCTTTGTGTTGATGATATTAAAGTTTGTGCCTTTAATGGTGGTAGCGATGTTTGGGTAGATATTGGTGATAAAGCCTTAGGGGTAGAATCACTTCAAAAATACATTTGTCATGACGAAACAGTTGATCATGTTTGTCCTATTGGTAAATCGGAAAGTTTACATATTGGTGATCAATTTGCTAGTTTGGGTGCTAATGATTTTAAAGCCAGATTAAGTGCTTGCACAGTATGGATTGCTAGTCCTAGAGAAACCGTGGCCATTTTAGACGATTTAATTGATTTCATAGAAGGTTAGATAACAATATATATATATTTGCATGAGCTTTGTGAATCAGCTCCAAAATTGATGTAAAAAAAAAGAGGGCGTTTGGCGGAGCAAAAAAAATAACGACAACTGCAGGACTCGAACCTGCGCGGGCAAAGCCCAAAAGATTTCAAGTCTTTCTCCTTAACCGCTCGGACAAGTTGCCTAAATCTCGCTGAAATTAGGGATGCACATAAATCAGTCCTGGACAAATTGTTTTGCTTTTCCACAACAATAATTTTTATCTTCAGACGTAATAAGGGTAATTCAAGACTCAAATATGGCTGTAGATCATTCAGTCCGTACTTTATTTTTAATTAATACTGGTTAAGTTGTTGAGATTATTCATTTCTGAACTCATCATTACATTCGCAATCAAATCAATTTTTGATTATGAATTTTGGCGAAAAAAATGCTAAAAAAAATGAATATCAACAATTCCATCAGAAAATGCCAACATTATATAACTATCTAACACAAATATGTATTTAAACGCTTAAATGTAACATAAATGTTGATTAAATGTTCTCTGTTTAAAAAAGAAAGTTCGATAGTGATTGGGTGCAAAATTTGTTCATAACAAACCAAACAATACAAAATCAAGATCCAAATTATGCTCTTTTTCTTATTATTAAAATATATAAACTTATATGCAAACAGAATGTCTATTTTAAATACATTGGTAGACCATAAACCACAGGTGCTGATCCATTCAAGTATTTCAAAGTACATTTACTTCGACTTTGAACAACACAATTAGTCAAATCCAATTTCTTCATACCATAATCATGGCCACTGCCATTATAATCATCTATTAACCCCCATTTTTGTAGTAATGAAAGTGTAAAAATATCAATGTCTTTATCAGTAACATCCCATAGATTCCCGAGTATCATTGACGATTTACAGTTCAACCAATTATAAATATTACCCAGTGGTTGTAACATACTGGAATTATAGTTATAATTACAATTATCTAATTTAACTGATGAACAACCTAACAATAAACTAGGAGGTAATTTATTCAGTGAATCTTGATTATTGCCACATTTTTTAAATAATTTTGATACTTTAATATATTGATCACAACCACCATGACCAATATAAACAAATAAATGACTTTTCAAGATTTCACATAATATTGAATCTTGATAATCTTCATGTTCATTACTTGATAATTTTCCAATTTCCCCTCTCCATAAATGATTTGATTCAAATAATTTTTTGAATCGATTTTCTGATCGAATTAAATCACCACTGGGATTAATCAAATAATACAAATTAGATTTATCAACAAACATTAACTTGTTCTTGTTATTGGTGTTTGATTTGACTAGATCAAGTAACATATGAATTGATGGCATTCTTGAAATTGATTTACTACGAAGAAATTCCATCGATTCCCATGGGAAATTGGAACAGTTGGCATTAGGTATCAAAACAATATGTTGGGAATTGTTGCTGTTGCTGTTGTTGTTGCTGTTGTTGTTGTTGTTGCTGTTGTTGTTGCTGTTGTTTTTGTTGTTGCTAGTCACATTTTGTTTGTTTTTATTAACTTTATCAATCAAATTCTTAATTAATTCGTGTAATTTATTAATTTTAACATTAGTGCCAAAATTAACTATTCTGCCATGAGAATTCATATTTATAGTTATAAATTTTATCAAATCATCAACCAATTCATAATTATATTCCTCCATTGAGTAAAAGCAGTAATAAATAAATTCATTAAACTGAAGAAACCTCTCTATATTCGATTTATCGTCACTTACGGTTAAACAATCTTTCAAAATTTTCATTAAATCTTGTTTGAATTTATGAAACACGTTCTTGGATTCATTTTCAACGTCATTGTCATTAGTGAAAATACCTGAAATAAACCCACCAAACCATTTGCTTTCAACATGATGCAAAATATCTTGTAATTGAAAATCCAAAGTGAATCGAGATCTCCACCATTGTTTTCTATCTTCAACAGTTAAAATTTTAGAAGTAGTTTTCCTTTTTGTAGATAAATTACTATCATCAATGATTTTTTCAAAATTTTGCATCAATTGTTGAAAACCCAAACTTGAAGGGAATCTCAGTAATGGCAATCTCATAAAAAATGGATTTGGTGACCCCTTAGTCAATTTGGAAATCAATAAATCTCCAGTATTCTGACAAATGTCTAACGTAACAAGAATCCAATTATGGGGTAAATAAAGTTGTAAATCAACATTAAAATCTATCATACTATTGTTAATAGTGTTGTTACTTGGATCTTCAACAACTTGATTGAAATCTAATGCATGGGGTAACAAATTATTACTCTCATCTTGCTTTGAAGAATCCATCAATTTACGTTCATTAGCAAATGGTAGATTTCTAACATAATCCTGAAGATAATAAATCTCTGATAACAAACCATCACCTTTAAACAAAGTCAAAGAAGACAATAAACAAACAACTTGATTCAAATTATTAATTAGTTGTTGTTGCTGATTTAACGATAATGAACTGGATTTCTCATAATTAGTTACTTCAGTTAATATTTCATTTTTTAGTTGAACCAACTTATCAAGTAACTCCTTAGAGCACATAGTAGAGCTGTCACCAATAATACAAGGTAATAATTGTACCGATTTCAGTAATTCACTGAGTGAATTATCTGAATTGAAAATAGTTCTCACAAGACTCTTTAATTGACGACTACTTGAAGCGTGTCCACAAATCTCGTCATCCCGGTCTCTATTAATATATTGTTGAACAGCACTATTATTCTTCACAAGGCTATATCCGAGTCTTCCTTGAGCAATTCTGATATATTTTTGAAATTCATTATTGGAAAGCAATCCATATCGACCGATTTCAAACTCATTGATACAATTAACAATCGGTACATCATTGTCAATACTATTATTGAGTTTAACCCATTCATTCAAAAATAATGGGATGTCTCGAGATATCCCAATATCAATAGATAAATCAATTGCCAATTTATAACTATCAAATAATAATCGAGTGATTTCCCAGTTAAGTTCTTGCCATAAAGTTTTGTTGATATTAGTAGGAAGTTTTTTGACAATTGAATATAATAATTGAATACCTGTTTTAATATTATTAAACGCTTCAATTTTATTATGTATAATATGATTATTTACATGACATGCAAGTAATTGAAATTTTCCTAAAATTAAAAAATTCTGTAATTTGGAAACAATGGGTAAATTCTTTGATTTTGATATATTGAATTGTGGTTTTTTCAAAAGTGTTTGTAAGATTCCATTAAATCTATCTTTTGCCTTTGTTGAATTCTTGACATATATGCAATATTGTAGTTGTAATAAACTCAATTGAATAATATCATCAAATGATTTCCAATTCTGTGAGCGTTTCTTCAAATCCAAAAATATTTGTGAAAACTTAACATCATTGGTAGGGTTGTTGTTAGTTTGAGATAATAATGCTCGACAATATTCAAATTTTAGAAATTTCTCAAATTGTTCATCTTTAATTGATTTGGCTAGTGAAATTTCAATAATGTCAACCAATTCATCTATCATTCCATTATATTTTATATACAATAAAACTTGTTTGATTATGTTTAATTCGAATAAATCAAATTCACTGGAGTTGTAATTTAACCCATATTTTAAATTATTCAAACATTCAACTAACAAAGTTTCATTCCACCCAAATGTTACCAATCTCTGAAATTGTATACCAGAAGTTACCAATTGATTATCACAAGATTTCTCCTCCAAATCCAAATACTTTTCAAGTCCATTGACATTGTAGTATTGATAGTATATTTTACATTCAATTAATTGATTACACCAAGAAGTGGATTCAATAATTGAGTTGCAAATTTTAGTTTTTTCAGCTGTATTATTTGATTTCTCCATAAATTGAAAAATATCATTAACAATGTCGTATTTCAAATTTTCATTCTTGATGTTATTCAACGAGGCAAAGTTTGATGTTTGCAGTAAAGTTTTACAAATGAATTGAATTATTGTTCCGTTGATAGGATCGTCCTTGTTGTTTTTCAAACTTATGTAGGTTTCAAAACATTGTAAAACATTACCTAATACTGAGCCAGTAACCTGAGTTCTCGTCAATTTATTATACAACTGTTTGAAATTGTCATTATTAGGAGAAATTTCGAATATTGCACACTCGTAATCAATTGCCAAGTTGCGATATATCTCATTGTGCACTTTATTCCCCAAATTGAACAACAAATTGGAAATGTTTCTCATTCTTTTCATCAATTTGAAATGACTATAAATTTGAAACAGTTGAGACAATATGGGGACCACTGATTCATCTAATGAATCCTTCAAATGTATTGTGATTAAATCAAGAATTGATAATTGTTGGTTCAGGAGTGTCTTGAGATTGTCTTTAAACCCATTAAAGGATGAAATTATTATTTGACATTTATCTACTGATAATTGTGAATCATTTTGTAGATTTCGAAGAAAATCACTGTCAGTGACAAGTTGTGGTGATTTCAATAACCGAGTCTGCAATTCATTGGAACCCTCAGATTCTATTGGTACGTGTTTGCGAATAAACTCATTGATATTTATATTAGCATCATTGATAAATGGAATCAAATTAGATGAAAATCCAATGGACTCTAATAATGACTCGTCTTTTGTCAATTCATATAGTTTCAATTTCAAACAATTAGTCAAGCCAACATATTTAGATAATGATGATGACACTTTAATACTTTGGAATACTTTTATGAAACCAGAAATCAATTTAACATTATTGGTGTTATATTTGCCAATGTTTTCATTACTTGGTAATAATTGCCATTTTCTAAAATTGCTAGAATTTAAAAACATTTGGGGAATATTGCAAAATTCGTCAAGACTAATAAACTGATTCTTTTGCATTAATATTGATTTTAAATTCTTGGAAACATATTGGGCTATCCATTGTAAAACTAAAAAATGAAATGCAATTATCAATTGGGTTATATCTTTTCTGTTTACATTGAAAAAACTTGTATCATCATTCCAATTATTGAAATCAGTAAACTCAATTCCTGTAAAAATAGTGCTTTTCGAAGTGAATTCAATTTTAAATACTTTATTAATTTGAGCTAATAAAACATTTAAATTTTGATAAACATAGTCAATTTGTTTAATATTAAATAGTTTAACAATATATAATTGATGTTTCCGTAGTATATCAAATGACTTGCGTGGGTCATCAGCATAAATTAAGTACAACCCGCGTAATCGTACTTCAATAGCATCAAGCGAGTCCAATGGCAAAATGCTGTTATTAGTAGTAGAACCTCCAATATTATTCAATAAAGTATCCAATGAAGTGACACACAATGACTCGAGTGATTTTATATCAGCTTTGGGAAGGTTATTTGATTTGCTTGGTGACAACGGTTTGGATGATGACTGTGATGATATGAACGCCAATAGTTTTTGATCCAACGAGTTATCCATAATGGGATATTGAATAATTATTACAAACTAGGCTGAATCAAACTGTAATGAAATACAGATGTCCAAATAGAACTCAATTGTAAGCTAATGAAGGGAGTAATAAAAATGGCGTTTTTTTTCTATGTTTATGTTTATGTTTATGTTTTTTTTTTTGTTATTCCCACTACCACTACCAATGCACACACTAAGATCAAAGTCAACACTATATTACAGTAACACCATTTAATCCTTTTCTACATGAAAATCAACAAAAGGTAGACTTATCAAAATTGACTATATTCTATTTACAATGACTTCTAGTAACAATAACCAAATTATCATCAATTTTTGATAGTAACTTTCCTTTTTTTTTTTCTCTTCTTTTTCACACATATACCTTGTATAGATGCACCGAATATATAACCGTACGATAAATGAAATACCAACTGAATCTAAAACAATCTTTCACCTCTCTTTTCAGCTTCCAATTCTTCTTGAGCCCATTTTTCTTTTTCTTCCAAACGTTCCAAAGCTTGTCTTTTAGCAATAACAGTTTTAGCCTTTCTTTCACCACCGTTTCTTTTCTTACCCAATTTATGCTCTCTTAATGGTTCCAAATCATTAAGAAACTTATGTCTCCATCGTAATAAATATCTTCTTGCTCTAGTATCAATACCCATATTTTTCATTTGTGCTGAAGTAGTTGATAAAAATTTATTTAAATCATCTTCAAATAAATCTTTGTATTCAATGCTATTACGACCAATTAAGGTTAAGAATGTCGTCAAGTCATGAACATTCTCTTTAGTTCTAGTCGAGGTATTGGTTTTATAGTTTATTGGTGACGTTGAAAAATAGGATACAGTGGGAATAGATGTTATTGATGGAATAGTGGTGGAAAGGGTAGATGTCACTGGCTTTAATTGAATTGAACGCACAGTAGATGAAAGAAGTGTCCTAAACATTGTGATAGTAGTTATTTTTTGTAAAATATCTTTGTTGTTATGGCTGTTTTATCCACACACTTTGTTAAAGAATACTTTCAAGAGCTTGAAATTTGGCAATATAAAATTTTTTTTCTCTCATTCTGCTAAACTATTCGCAAGAAATTTGTATAGTCGTGCAACATACTCCAATATCTTGCATTTGCATATCGAATCAATATTAACAACAAGATTAGATCAATCCTTAACTATATTCTATATATTCATATGACTGCAATTTCTATAAATTGTGTGATAAACGCATGTTAATATAAAACTAATAATTAAACACACTCAATTGAAAGAAAAAAAAGTAGAAACAATAAATCTATTTCTATTCACACAGGGACATCACATCCCTTTAGTATCACATTTCTTATATTATTATTATTATAGTATACTTAGAATCAATAATGTTTCACTCCGGTTGAGTTTATTTTTTAAATCTCCCAATTAAATCAACTATAACACTTATAACAAGTTTTTGTTTTTGAATTCAGCCAATAAAGAGTTACCCAATCTAGCTGGAGATTTTTCAACAACAACACCAGCAGATTCCAAAGCAGCAATCTTGGATTTGGCATCACCTTTACCACCGGCAACAATGGCACCGGCATGACCCATTCTTCTACCTGGTGGAGCAGAAACACCGGCAATGAAACCAACAACAGGTTTAGGACCTTCTGGTCTGGTCAAGTTGTGTTGTTTTAAGAATTCAGAAGCTTCTTCTTCGGCACTACCACCAATTTCACCAATCATAATGATACCTTCAGTTTCTGGATCATTCAAGTATAAAGTCAAGGCATCAATGAAGTTGGTACCTGGGAATGGATCACCACCCATACCAATGACTAAAGATTGACCTAAACCAACAGCAGTGGTTTGAGCAACAGCTTCATAAGTCAAAGTACCTGATTTAGAAATAACACCTACTTTACCTCTTTGATGGATACTGGATGGCATAATACCAATCTTACATTGATCTGGAGCAATAAGACCAGGACAATTTGGACCAACTAACCTGGTTTTTTCTTGAGTCTTCAAGATTTGGGAAATTCTAACCATATCTTTTTGAGGAATACCTTCAGTAATAGCAACTGCCAATGGGATTTCAGCAGCAATGGCTTCTTCAATGGCAGCAGCAGCAAGTGGTGGTGGAACAAAGATACCAGTGGCAGAGGCACCAGCTTCTTTCATGGCTTCAGCAACAGTACCGAAAACTGGTCTATCCAAATGAGTGGTACCGGCTTTTCTTGGATTGATACCACCAACAACATCAGTACCGTAAGCAATTGCTTGTTCAGCATGGAAAGTAGCTTGTTTACCAGTGAACCCTTGATAGATAACTTTTGTGTCTTTAGTAACCTTCAAGTTTTTGATGGTTGATGCATAATTTCTGGCTGGCAAAGAGGAGGAAAATCCACGTGTAAATTGTCTATACATTGTGAGGAATGAAATGAGGGGGAGGTGGTTGGTTAAAATGGAATAATTATTTTCAAATAAAATTGAATAAGAGAAAACAAGATAGGAAGAAAGAAAGAGGAAAAAGAAGAAGAAGAAAAGGGTAAAACAAATTGTTGAGACGTTTGAAATGAAAAAAAAGGCTCGTTTTTTTTTGCTCTGTTTCGGCTTGATGTGGTTGAACTTTTTGTTTTTGTTGTTGTTTGTTTTGACAGCTTTTTCCTCATACTTAATTAATGTCGTCCCCTTTTTTTTGTGTGTGAGAGTGTAAGTGTCTCCTCCGAGTGTGTGCTCTCACAATTCAAAATGTTGAACCCCTCCAAGTTGTTCTACAACATCTTGTGCCTCTATAAAATCCATTGAATATTGATAGGGACTAAAAATCATTAATATCAGCTTATTGTAGACTGATCAATTATAATTGGCCAAATATTTGTTGCGCCATTTTTTTATTGTTGTTAATGTCTTTATTGTTCGGGCAAAGTTTGGTTGTTTAATTGTTAAGTCGACTAAAAAAAGCCGGGTGGCGGGGGCGAGAACCACGGGGGAAAAACGGCACGAAAAACAACAATGCAAAAGAAAAAAAAACCAGCGACATTTTCTTGGTGTACAGGCAACAAGAAGGGGAAGAGCTTTCCTGCACGACATTATCTATGTGTCTCTCTCATTTTGCAGCGATGATATGTACCAACAGTTATGCCAATCAATTGAAATTTGGCTATTGTTCATTATACCTGAATACTGTACAATTGAAATTGTTAGACGGGACTACTTTCATATTTACTTACACTAAAAGTAGTAACAGTTGGGGGCAAGCAAGAAGATTAGGAGGGGCAGGGATAAGATGAATTGATTCCTGCAACTTCCGAGCCTCGGTCAATTGGAAAAAAAATATCTCTGAGACCAAAAAAAAATTATGCTTGGTTCGGAAATGAGTTTTCCTTTTCCATATACACGCGTTGTTATTATAAGGTATAATGTAGATTAAGAGAAAAGCCCAAAAGCAATCAACGATACAACACCAAGAGAAAGACAGGAAAAGAATTGATCTAATCTGATCTGATTTGTAGATGTTAGGATGTATGCAACGTTAATTCTTTATACTTGTTGAATTTCTCTCCGAGTTTGAAGCTTTACCCTTGGACTGCTTTTTGTCTTGCACTGATAGACCTGATACAGTAAGAAACCTGTTGGAAGAGGTGCATATTGTTACCTCTGCTATGTAGTACGTATAACAAGTTGAAAAGTCAATATATATGGGTGTTATAAGGTGGTAAAACTACCATAGAAAAGAGTGAGGTGTCAATTTTTCTGTAAATACAACAAAAGACTCATCGTTACTGGGTATGTATGTATGATGTGGTTGAAAACCATTGCTAATTTTAAGAGTTGTTGATAATAGTCAAAAAAATCGCAATTGGTAGCATAAACAGAAGAAATATATCTTAAAGCGATCCATAATCTATTCTTTATAGCTATTTCATTCGCTAGAAGAAAACAAAAAGCTGAAGTGATTCTATTTAATTTTGAGGTTTAGTGGTACTCCCTATGGATACTTATTATTTGGAGATTCTTTCTGGTGGTGTCGAATTGAAGAGCCTGTTAAAAAGTATTAGCTGGTTGGAAAAATTGAAATGAAAGAATGCGAAAGACAAAATTGAACGCAAACTCTCTCAAACATTCAACAACGAACCAAAAAATAACTCAATATGAAGAAAAAAATAGACAACACCATTGTCATCACCAAAACAACAACAACCTCTTAATATAACTATAGCAATCAAATTCATTAACAATGCTGGATGCAATTAATCCTCCTACATCGCCTTACTCGGTAGATATTGATATGATTGATGATTCAGGTGCTGCAACACCTATTTTATCATCTCAAGCTGATGATATTATTCTTCCATCAGAAGATCCAGAATCGCCAACTAATCCAAATGCTACTGGTACTTCATCATCTACTACCACTAATACTGCTACTAACAAGATAAATGCAGGTGGTGCCACCACAACCTCGACGACAAAATCTTCATCTTCATCATCTTCATCTGGTGGTGGAGTTATTGGAGATTCGGAATCATCAGCACAGAAGAGACATAAACCAGGTCCAACAGCAGGTAAAAGACCGAGTGCAGAAACATTACAACGTCGTAAAGAAGGACGAATTAAAGCTGCAGCAACTTTGGCACAAAATTTGGCTAAAACTGGGATTGGAAGATTTGAAAATGAAAATGGTTTCAATTTAACTAGTATTAAACCAATTCTGGTGATTAATCAAAAAAATTATTTTACTGATTATTTGAAAAAAGATGAACAAGTTAGTTTTATTAGAAATTGGCGTCAAGAAAGGGCATTACAACAAAAAATGAAAAAACTCAAACAACAACAACAACAAAATAATCAACAAAACAATCAACAACAATTAGATAATGGAGAGAAAAAAGAGACTAAGAATTTTGATGATTTTAATTTGAATGATATTGAACTTGAAATGAAAAAAGAAATGGCTGTTAGTGGTGGAACCACAACCACTGGTGCTGGAAATGATGATGATGAAGAAGTTGATGATGAAGAAAATGAAACAGAAGAAGTTCGACAAGAAAAGGCGAAAATTGGAGAAGATGTGATAGTTTTACAACCAGGATCAAGATATATTAGAATTGGCAAAGCTACTGATGCGGTACCATTAGTTATTCCTAATGTGATTGCCGTTAAGAAAAACCTCACCAATATCGTCAACCCGCATGGCGATGATAGCGGAATCAAATATCCAAAAAGAAAATTAAAACAACCTAAACCTAGTAGTAGTACTAATAAGCATGACCAAGATGATGAAAATGAAGAAGAATTAGAGTATTATATCGATGAAGAATTTGATGAACAAAAAGCAATTGTCACAAAAGATTTCCGAGCTAGAATGAGGTATTATAAACGAAGAATATTACCTAATTCACGAGAAACAGTGATTAATTTTAATAAACGGCAAGTATCGGAGAAAATTGAGGATCATAATGATCCCAATAAAAAGGAATGGATTAATCCTGACAAACAAACAAATAAACGGTTTTTTGTTGGAGAAGATGCATTGAATTTGGCAACAAAAAACCCCAATCAAGTAAATACAAGTAAAGATGGCGAATCACAATGGATTTTAAGATATCCAATGATTAATGGTAATTTCAATGAAAATTCCTATTATTATGAATCAAGAGAAGAGATCTTGGGGGATATTTGTAATATTATATTTGATGCTCTTAATCAATTGGAGATCACTACTGATGTTAATAAATATAAAGTGATGTTATTAATTCCTGATTTATATGATAAAGCATATGTTGAAACTTGGTGTCAATTATTATTAAAATTTATCGGGTTTGGGAAAGTTGGAATAATTCAAGAATCAATAGCGACAACATTTGGAGCCACAATGTCGACGGCCTGTGTTGTTGATGTTGGAGCACAGACGACAAAAATCAGTTGTGTTGATGAAGGAATGATTATTAGTGATTCAAGGGTTTTATTAAATTATGGTGGAGATAACATAACAGAGACATTTGTTAAATTATTAATTGAGGATCAATTCCCTTATAGAGACATTAATTTAATTAATGCTATAGATTGGGAATTGGCGCAAAATCTAAAAGAAAAATATATTACTTTCCAAGATGCTGATATTGCTATACAATTATATGAATTTTATAAACGCAAGCCATTTGAATCCACAGAAAAATTCACATTTAAAATATTTGATGAAGTTATGTTAGCTCCCATGGGATTATTTTTCCCTAAATTATTTCAAATCACTGGCAATAAACATCCATCAATACCAAATTATTATACACTGAAGAACCCTACAAAATCAACGGTGGAAAATTTGTTTAGTAAATCATTGGATCAATATAATA
Organism: Candida albicans SC5314; assembly: GCF_000182965.3. Lineage (NCBI taxonomy): Eukaryota > Fungi > Ascomycota > Pichiomycetes > Serinales > Debaryomycetaceae > Candida > Candida albicans. The sequence goes on from NC_032089.1 coordinate 347,831, forward strand.
ACAAACCAAATAATCCCAAGAGTAAATCACAAGATCAATTAAAACTGAAAAATCAATTAAATTATTGTGATTTAACTGATGAAGAGTTATTACTAAAATTGATCAATCAAAATGATAATGAAAATGACACAACAGAAAAAGATGACGAACATCAACATCAAAGTCAAGTGAATGGTACTAGTACCACCACAACTAGCAAAACAAAAAACAATGAGGATCAATTATTGTCTTCTAACTTTGATGGTGAAGATGAACGATTAGTTGAAGTACCATTAGAAAAGGCAATTATTGAATCAATTACTAATGCTGGATTATCAAGTGATTTAACAAAATTGAAAAAATTTTATGATAATATAATAATAGTTGGTGGAGGTTTAAGTAAAATTAATGGGTATGATTTAATTTTAAATGATCGATTAAATATTTGGCGACCAAGAATTTTATCAACTTCAGCAATTGATTTAATAATTAAATATTTAAATGAAGAAATTAAAAAGAATTTATTGAAAAAAGAGAATTTAATTGAAATTGAACAAGAAAGGATTAAACAAGAGATGGAATCAACAATGAGCGGTGACAACAACAACTCCACCACCAACAACAATAATAACCAAGAAGAAACAACTGCACAAAACAATAACATAAATGTTAGTGAGATTGAAGTACCAGAAGATATAATGGAAAGAATCAATAATGAAACAGAATTGAAACTAGATTTAGATTATATTGAAGAATTAATTGAAGAAAATGGTCAATTCTTATCAATGAATATTGTTCCAACACCTAGGGAATTTGATCCATCAATGATTAATTGGAAAGGTGGTAGTGTTTATTCAAGATTAAAAGTTGTTAATGAAATGTGGATTACTCAAAATGATTGGGATTTATTGGGTAGTCGAAGTTTATATTATAAAAGTATTTTCAACTACTAAAGTGAAACAAGTATACACAGTACTATATTAGCTATGATGTGATGTGATGTGATGTGATGAAAAATTGTTGAAAAATCGATTCGTTATACTTGCTATTTTCTATATAAGTCGAATGTAACTTTGTATATATATGATAGATAAATCTAATTGAAGAGGTGGCTTTTTTTTGCAATCATTTATGTAATTTTACTCACACTAAACGAAAGGGATGAAGATATAATATAATCGTCGCGACCTTCCAAGAATGATCATACCGTTAACATACCAAAAAAAAAAGCCTCCCACAGAGAGAAAGAAAGAAATATTCTTAGGTCGTATTATTACTAGTGTTGTCGTGTAAAGGATTCAAAAGAAATTACTCGATGATAGTGTAATTAGGATTACTTTTTTATAGATACACATATTATACATATACATATTATATTAGATCACGACAACCAATACTATTTACTACTGTAGTTGTAAGATTGATTGATATTTTTTTGAATAGTAAATTTCTTATTGATTCAAATAAAAAGTATTCATAGACAAGCAAGGAAGGAAGATGGTTGGAAGGAGTGGAGTGGAAGTGGGGGCGGCAAGAATTTAGTTATGATACTTAATTAGATTTCCTTATTTTGACTAAATTTTGCTTGTTTTTGAGTTTTTCTTTTTCCGTTGTTGTTGGTGTTTGTGTTAAATTGCACACTACTACCACCACCACTCACCGCCGCACACCACCGCACATCACTTGTATATTTCTCGCCTGATGATTCCGTTTTATCATACCACTTCTGCCTCACTCATTGTCGCACCTAGTTCTTGCCGTCCGGTGTTGATCCCGTTTATTCCGCCCTGGTCCGGTAGTCATGATGACCCAAATAAATGACTTTTTGGGTTATGAGAACTTAGCGGAAGTGGTGGTTAGGTAACCCCCACACACATTTGTAACACTCCTCCTCTTTTATTCTCAACATTTCTCCATTAATATCTCAACATTAACCAGTTACAACCAGAAACACAGTTGAATTGTGTTGTTAATTTGTAAAGCATTTGTTGAATGTTTGAAATTTGCGATTTCATTGAACTTCTACTACTGTTACTAGACACAAAGATATATAAATAAAAAATGAGACAATCGGATAATTTCTTCTTCCCTTTCTTTCTTTTTGTCTTGGATCGCCTGTTCTGTCTGCCTTACCTTACCTTTTCCCAACTATAAATGATCTTCCATTATAAATACATTTTTCTTGGATTAGATTGAGAATTTTAGTCCATGGAAGTAACAATAAAAAAACTCGCAATCGTAACAAGGGATGTTAGTTATGAGTTTTATGAATTTTATATATTTTATGAAGTTTTTGATATTTTCTTATTGTTACAATTTTGTGGTTTTGTTAACAAAAATTGAAGAATATCACCTACTTAGTAGTAGCAGGAGGAGTAATTTAGATGCAAAAAATGTAATTATTGTCGTTGTTGTTGTTATTTTTTAGTTCAAAAGTAGAATTGTTATGATGATCATACATATGTATGTATGTAAGTACATTTAGTTAGTCAGTAGTAATTTGTACTTGTAGTAGTAAGTATTGGTTAGAGGACTTAGAGTAGTGAATAAAAAAAATTGTAACATAAAACAAAATACACCTACTACTACACACACTCAACAGTAATAATTGTCACACTATTTAATTGAATTCAACATCAAAAGTAATAGAACAATCTAATAGCACTGTTAAGCTAAGTAAATTTAAGGAATGATTAAGTAAAAGAAAGAAAAATTCCCTTCAATCGAAGTAGTTGGTTGGTAGATTGATAATATCAATAATGACACTAACTAACTATGAATTTTTACATTCTTCTGTGTCTTGGTGTATAAAGGGAGTTTTGTGTAATAATAAAAAACAATCTTTTGTGTGCGTGTGTGACTGACTGACTGATTGAAAAAAATAAAAATAAAAACAAAAAATTTCTTTTTTTTAACCCTTTCACACTCACTCACATACTTATTTTCTCTCTCTCCCATAGTACTTTATTATTATTATTATACTTTATTCGGTTATATACATTCATTCACTACATACTAATTTAGGTTCTCTCTCTCTTACTATTTGATTTCTAAATTTATATTCCTATTTCCTTTCCTTCCTTTCTGATTTACTTTTCTTTTAACAACTTTATATTTTTCCTTTTTATTCTTTTAATATCTTTAACTTACTACCCAGTACTACTCACCTTTCTTCTTCTTCCTTCTACCTTCTACCTTCCAATTCCATTCCAAACTACTTACTCAACTATTTGATCCACTTATTTTACCAATAGTTTGAATATCATTAACTGATCTCCACATTCAAAAATGTCTACAACTAGTGCTACTACAGGTAGTAGTACTGCTAGCGCTACTGGTTCTAGTAATCCTGGTAATATACTAATAGCGGATTTACCTCCACCACTACATTCTCACACTTCCCCTAGTATTGCATTATCAATCAAATTAAATCAAGATTTCATTCATCAATTAAAATCACATATGGCAAAATCACCTTCTTCTTCTTCTGGTAATAAAGTTAAATTGGTGGTTAAAAATGGTCAAGTATCTATTAAATTAAATGAACAAATACAATATCCATGTTTGAAATTCCCCGAGAATTTAACTATTGATGTATATTCTAACAATAATTATGATGGAAGAATAATTAATAAATTGACCGTGGTCACTGATTCCAAAAAAATCAAACAGTACAACAATAGTAATAGTGTTGGTAATGATACTGAAAAGGATCGTGAGGCCAATTCCAACGTTATAACTCCTATAAGCACTCCTAGGGATTTGCATACTCCTATTATACCGTCTAACAATAACAGGAAAGAAAAGCCGTTATCACCGCAAAAACAAAAATCCGTAATGGATGTTTATGGTGGTAAATCTCATAATCCATACAAAGTATTGAATGATGGTGGTGACAGTAGGAAACCCCTTGATCCAATGCCAACAATTTTCAAGAAATTTCTACATTTAGTAGCATTAGGACCGATTACATTATCTCATATTCTAACTATACTAGATTGTGATAAAGAAGAAATTTACAAGTGGTTAACTGATTATGGACAGAAATATAATCCTAATGATCAATTTATTCAGCAAGATAAATTTCCTTATAGTGATTATAATTATGGTGATGATAATGATAGTAATTCTAAATTCGTCAAAGATAATAATTATGGATTGAAGACAAGTTTTATTTTGAAAGATAAGAGTTATAAAGAATTATTACCTTGGAAATGGCCATATACTGATTATGAAAGAGCTTTAGTGTTGAATAATGTTAATAATGCCTTGACAAGAATTGGATTTTCTTTAACTCATCCATTAAGAAAGAAGATCATTAATAATGATAATGAATCTAATAATAAGAGTACCAGTAATAATAACGGTGAAGAAAAGGCTAGGAGTCTTGGCGGTGGATTGTTAGTGTCGAAAAAGAAATTTCCAATTAAACCACCAGTAGCGAGTACCCCACCACCACCACAACAACAACCTCAACAACAAAAATCTACAACTACAACTACAACTATAACTACATCACCAAAATCATCGACTAACACAATTGAATTGAACAAAAAAGGGAATAGAATCAATAAACTGATTTCAAAAAGTCCTAGTGGAATAAATACCCCACTGAGCAGTAGTGATATTTCATCTAAATCTTCAAAATCAAGGAAAAGAAAATTATCAACTTCTAGTTCCAGTTCAAGTTCCAATTCTTCATTATCTGATGATAATTTAACATCAAACATTGGTAGTACTAGTATCAATTCAACTAATTATAAACTGAATTATAATTCACCTCCTTCAGAACAAGAATTTGATGATCATTATTATTCTTCATCATCATCGTCGTCAACTACCACCAATTCCACTTTTGCATTATCTAATCAAGATCAACATAACTTATCATCATCTTCTTCTAGTACATCGAAAATGGATTATTATACTAATTTGGCTAATAAATTTAGAATCAAATATAAAGAATATTCTCAATTATATAATCATTTATTAACAAATTCTTCAACAAATGATAATGATGGTAGTAATACAAATTATAAGAAAAATTTAATGAAATTATTTGAATTACATCAATTATTAAGTCAATGGAAAAAATTATTATGGGATTTTGATAAAGATTTAAAATTAAAACAAAATTTGAATCAATTACACGTTCAAAAAAGGGATAATAAAACTGTTAGTACTACAACTACAACAACAACAAGGAATAGCAATAGTGCCAGTTCTACTAGTGGTGCCAGTGGTGGGAATAAAAGTCCTTCGAAAAAACGGAAATTAGTTATGGATTATTAATACATGATAAAGAGAGAGCAATATCATAAATATATCATTCTGTTTAGAAGAGAATGGATTGTTATTGAATTATACAATGGTCAACTTGAACTGTTTATTTTGAGATATGTTATTATTCACATCCACTTTTCATTTTTTTTTACTTTTTCATTTTTTTTTGTTTATTTTCGGTTATTGGGGGAGTATGAATATTCTTATATATAGGAAGATAAATCTATACTCATAGATATATGTAGAATAGAGTTATAAAGATATAGCAAATAATACCAAATATATCTTAAAGGTACGACTACTACTACTACCACTTTTATTCACTAATTTACCACTGTCAAGACGGTATTTTATTCTCTCTTTGAAAGATATAGATGCAAAAGAGAAACGACTTAATTCTTAGTAGGAAATACTCTACAAGTAGTATTTTCATGTATACCAGTTATTCAATAATATATTAATCTTAATTGTTTTACCTTATAAATCCTAAACTAAATACCAACTTCTAAAGAGTTGGTTCGCTAAGTTATAAATCGTTAATATAGGTTGTATATCCATAATTGGTGTGATTTGAAACCAATATGAAATACAACCATTGTGAACAAAGTCAAAAAGAATATAATTGTAATCGAAAAAAAAACCAGAATTACACTATTTATATTCTAGGACCAAGTTGTAACATTACTAAACGGACCATTTCCAAATAGACACATAATCAACAGGGTTGCCAAATGGTTAAGCATTCCTCGAAACTATAATTTGGAGTTTTCTAATACTGACAGTAAAGTGACAATAAAAATTTTTTTTGTTTTGTTTGGTCCAAACGTTGGAATGATTCAGTGGAGATCCTACTTGTTTATTTTATCCTCAGATACACGACCTCCAAAAAATAGCTTTGTATAATATGCTATACATACAACTTAGTTAAGAAGAGTACTTGAGAAGAAGGAACAGGTAATGATTGTGCGAGTGTGCAACTCTGTGTAAATACTTTGGTGGGTTATTGCAGGTGACTACAAAAATTCAACGATATATATATGCAAAGAAAAATTTACAAGTAAAATGTATTCTGAGATTGACAACTATGAGCAAATTCTTAACGTCATTAAATGTGGGCGTGTGGCGTAGTTGGTAGCGCGTTCCCTTAGCATGGGAAAGGTCATGAGTTCGACTCTTATCTCGTCCATAATTTTTTTTTTCCAAAATTTTTTTTTCACAACCAAAAACGAACCAATTTTAATAGCAAATTGCTTTCACGTTTTGTCTACATCAGTGGTTAATGGGTTAGGTGGCAATATGATGATATCAATTGGCCCAACTAATTTTTAACAAAAATTGCAAATATTTTCTTGATGAAATGAAATAAATGCTAATCCCCGAAAAACTTGATGTAGAATTACAACAATCAAAGAGGTAATAGTATCCGATTGTGTTGTCCGAGTCATATATCTTAATCTTGATATAAAACAATATTAGAAAAGTATGAATGAAAAGAAATTTGGCCATTGACACAAAAGCCAACTCTTGATCCATTCGTCCTGATTTACGGGTACATAAAGTTTGGCTCACAAAAATAAAATAGATAAAACATTAAGGTATTGCTTGTTTATTGACATATAGCCTGTCAAATTATCATATTCATCATCATCATTAACAATTACAATTACAATTGCCATGGATAATCTTGATATTTCAATTTTGACGCACCTAAAAAAAGAAAAAAAAACTCCGATCAAATTACTAAAATCTGAAACTCCGTGGAAAATAATGATAAGTTGAAATGGATGGATGGATGGAAAGAGGTATGAAATTAGTTATATTTGCTATAGTATAACCATTTTCTTTGTTTAGGCTATGCTATTGTTAAGATAAGCACATCTCTCAATACAAATTTTCACAGAGTCCAAATAATTGTCACACAATAGATAAAAAAAGGAGTCAAAAAACTCACAAAATTGAAAAAAATCCGGATATTAGGGTTGGAAATAGTGTTATTCTCTTTGGCTGTAGATAAAATGATGAAATGTAAGTGCTAAAGCCACAAACACACTCATTTTGCAATTCTATGTGCTCCATGCCAAATTCACTTATTTTTCTATAATTGGATTGTGCATTGAATAACCTATATCAGTTAAGAAGGAACTATTGTTACAAAGGGAGATAACAGCTAGAACTAATCAATTGAATTATAACTTAATGAGGGATTAATTAAACTGCTAGCTTTCCACATATCAGAGAGAAAAATCACTGCCCCCCTTGCCCCATACAAGAAATGAGAGATTTAAATTCTCATTGAAAAAAAAAGAAAAAAGCAAAATAGAAAATCTTGATATAATTTTTCCCTTTAATTTTTTTCAGAAAAGTAATTTATTGTCATACATCAACATACATGGTTGGTAATGGTTGTAGTGATTGGTTAGTTTAACACTCAATTGTAATTAAAAATTAGCAGATATATATCAAATGATTATTGAATTTAATTAGTGAATTGTAGAAAAAAATTAACTAGTTCTTCAATCATGTATTTCAGATCTATTGGTTTCCTCTCTTATTGTTTTAGTGTTGTAGTTGATGTTGGTGGTGGTGGTGGTGGCAGTGGGGCATAATGTTTTTCGAATGTCTTACTCCGAATAGCCTGCATATGCCCCACTCCCCACAATTCAGAGAATAAAACAAGACACAAAATTGGCCAAAGTGGTTTTTTTTGATTGTGATAAAAAATACAAAGCAACCACTCCGATTGGTCAACTATTCATATTTATCTATCTATCAATTCATTCATTCATTCTGTACAAAATTTTTTTATTTATTTTTCTTAGTTTTGTTTTAAATCTTACGAGAACGGAGTTTTCTTCATTTTAGATTGCTAAAAGTTTACACATTCTTTTTTTTACACAATATTACAATAAAATTATCCACGGAAATTAATAGGTTTTATTGAAAAAACAAGCCGACAATGGAATCATCATATCACACCCATATCTCTTAATATTTCAGGTCCAATGATCCCAATACTACAAAAGTAACTCGTCGTTGTAAATTGTGATTGAATAATGAAAAACTTTTTGATAATACGAATACAAAAAATAGCAGTTGAACAAAATAATATTTCTTAATTCCTGTCCTTACCTGTACGTTATCCACCTCAAAAAACTACTAAACTCTCCTTCAAATTGATCTATTATTATAAGTCTTATTAATTATTTTTTGCTATAAAATGACACTGCAAAAAAAACAATACGAAGTTGTGGACATGACCATCATAATTGCTACTCAAACTCTTCTATATTCTGCCCCAGACTTTTTTTTCTTCTTCTTTGTTTTTAGTTGTGGTGCTTTTGTGTACACAAATAGCTGCTTAAAACTCCGGACACGCTCTTTTTCCTCGATATTGAAAGTGGCGCACTACCCGTGCGTATTCAATCAACTCACATCCGCTCATCCACATTGCCATACCACTCTATATTTTGAACACATCAGGTTGTTTATACCATACTGATGAAGGTGGTGAATGACCTATGCATAAGTGGGATATACTTCCAAACAATAGAGAGTAAGAGACTAGTAAAATAATGGGTATTTGCTTTCTTTTTTTTTTAATTTTCAAATTTTTTAACCCACAAAAAAAATAATTAATTTAATTTCTTATCCCTCTCTCTCACCTCACTATTGCTTTTGTGTCCTCCTTCATTTTTTTTTCTTAGTATTATGAAAGAAAGAGATATGATTTGATTCTTTTTAAAATAACAAACTATTACATAAAACATATCAAACAACAAACAACGACAACAAGTATCATATATAAACTCCTTCAAATCTCCCGCCCTTTTTTTTTCTAACTATAGCCACTTTCTTCTTATTGATTGTTTTATATTTTTGTTATTTTAGCTTTATTCATTATTTGCTTAATTGATTTAAGTACTGGTTTTACTTATTAGTTGAGACAACCTCCATATACATACATATATATATTTACTCCCTCGAAAATGTCAACTTATAGATTTCAAGAAACATTGGAAAAACTTCCTATTCCTGATTTAGTTCAAACTTGTAATGCATATCTCGAGGCATTAAAACCTTTGCAAACTGAACAAGAACATGAAAATACCAAAATTGCCGTGGACAAATTTCTCAATGGTAGCAATTCCAAAACCACTAATAATGGAGTGGTTACAGGAAGTGGTATTGGTCATTATTTAGATCGAGAATTGCGTCAATATGCTAAAACTAGACCTAGTTATATCGAACAATTTTGGTATGATTCATATTTGAATTATGATTCCCCCGTTGTATTAAATTTAAATCCATTTTTTCTTTTAGAAGATGATCCATTTACTAATGAATCAAGTAGTATTAATCCTCAAGTTAAACGTGCTACCAATTTAACTTTATCATCATTAAAATTCATTCAAGCATTGAAAAATGAAACTTTAAGCGTTGATACATTGAAAAATGGGAAACCGTTATGTATGTATCAATATACTAAATTATTTGGTGCTTCAAGAATTCCATCTCAAGAGGGATGTATGATGCAATCTGATCCTTTATCTAATCATATTGTTGTTATGTCAAAGTCGCAATTTTATTGGTTTGATGTATTGGATTCTCATAATAATTTGATATTAAATGAGGCGGAATTGAATATTAATTTTAATTCAATCATTCGTGATTCTTTAAATACTCCTTCAGATGAAATTGCTAAATCGTCGTTTGGGGTATTGACTACGGAAAATAGACGTGTTTGGGCCAATGTCAGAAACAATTTGATTGGTAATAATACCATTAATCGTGAGGTGTTATCGATTATTGATTCAGCGTTATTTATTTTATGTTTTGATGATATTGCCATTGATGATTTATCAGAATTGTCGAAAAATATGCTTTGTGGATTATCTATATTAGATAATGGTATCCAAGTTGGTACTTGTACTAATCGTTGGTATGATAAATTACAAATTATTGTTACCAAGAATGCTAAAGCAGGGATTAATTTTGAACATACTGGTGTTGATGGTCATACTGTTTTACGATTTGTAAGTGATATTTATACTGATTCAATTTTATCCTTTGCTAATTCCATTAACAACAATGCTCCTTCATTATGGAAATCCACTACTAAAAATGATGTTCCCGATTATGAATTGGAAGAAGAATTGATTACTATTCCACGTAAATTGGAATGGGATTTAACACCTGATTTATCATTGGTTTTAAGATTTGGTGAAACTAGATTGTCGGATTTAATCAATCAAAATGAATTCCGTCATTTAGAATTTAAAAATTATGGTTCTTCCCAAATTAAAAAAATGAAATTTTCACCAGATGCTTTTGTTCAAATGGCATTCCAAGCAACTTATTATGCTCTTTATGGTAAAGTTGAATGTACTTATGAGCCAGCCATGACCAAACAATATTATCATGGTCGTACTGAAGCCATTCGTACTGTTTCTCAAGAATCAAATTTATTTGTTCGAAAATTTTTCGATTCAACAGTATCAATGAAGGAAAAATTACAATATTTATCTGATGCTTGTAAGAAACATTCTGAAAAGACAAGAATGAGTTCTATGGGTCAAGGTGTTGATCGTTATTTATATGCAATGTTTTGTATTTGGAAAAGATATTTACAAGATTATGAAGAAGAGCAACAACAACAACAACACCCAGTTGAAGAAGGAAGTGGTGGTGAACAACAGATGGAAGCAGTAGGGTTATCTAGAGATGATACCATAGTTGTTCAAATGGATGGTGAACATGACGATGATGATTCAACAACTGTTGTTGGAACCAATGGTGGTAAAAACCTTCATGCATCTGGATCTCATGGTAATAACGATATCTATGATAATTTTGATTTATTAAAAACAGTACCAGAATTATTTGCTGATTCAGGTTGGGATAAATTAAACAGCACAATTATTTCTACATCCAATTGTGGTAATCCATCGTTAAGATTGTTTGGATTTGGTCCAGTTTCTGCTAATGGGTTTGGTATTGGTTATATTCTTAAAGATGATTCAATTTCAATTTGTGCTAGTTCCAAACATCGTCAAACTCAAAGATTTTTGGTGACATTGAATTCGTATTTATTGGAAATTCAAAGTATTTGGAAACAAGTGGAAACCATGAATAAATTGCAGGATGAATTGGCATTGAAGATTGATATTAGTAAAAAACAAAAAGAAACAGAAGAGGAACAAGCTAGACCAAAACACAATATTAATGCATTATTGGGAGGTTATGGATATTTTGATATGGGCGAAGAAGATATTAAAAGTAGAGGACAATCTCCTGAACCACCATTTTTAAACCGAGCAAATTCAAGTTTTAGTGTTCGTGAAATTGGTAAAAAATTACGATTAAGTGAATATTAAAATGAACAATTGTTGTTCTTTGAGTTTTTATGATGATCATGTATTTTGTTAAGCTTATTTATTTATTTATTTATTTATTTATTTATTTATTTATTAGTTGTTTGAATATATTTATTTATTTATTATCACCACTGCTTATTAGTTTCTGATATGTTTGTATTTGTCACGTGACGGCTGCAAAAAGACAGAATAATTATCTACTTTAGAAATATTCTTTCTTTTCCTTGCTTGCTTCTATAAAACATATTGAGTCAAAGATTTTGTATGATAACTGATATTTTAATTGTTGGTATACATGAAATCTTGGTGTGTGGGACTGCTAGGTGAGAAATACATGATTGGTAAATTACAGTTTTTATTAACAGTAAAGGTACATTTTGCCAATGATTGTTCAGGTTATTGGTTTTCTTTTAGCCTAAATCAAGAGATGATAGTATAGTCTAGTAGTATTATCATGTTGATTGAGTTTGATCCAAGTTTCTATACTAAATTTGCAAAATTTATTATTATAGCATTGTTATATCAGCGTAATTGAATTTATATTATTAACAATCGCAATACCCATTAATAAGGGTTTTTTGAATTCAAAACACGAAGTCCTGCTTTGAACAAGGAAAACTGTCTTGAGGGTGTACAGTTATGTAATAAGATCGAAGAGACCCAACCAATTGATAGTTGTATTGTATTTGGGAGAAGATATGACTCATGGCCCTTACATATAGTACAGACTTTTAATGTGAAATATTTTCTTGGAGTCGGAACACCCGACGGCTGATTTCGGCTCGTGTGAGTAGTATAAAAAGAACCCCACAGTTTTATTTTTCAAATTGATGAGTAATAAACAATATAGAAGGGTCTAAACACAACAAGGTGATTGATTGCAGAAAATGATATATAGTTGTCCTATATTCGCAATTAAAACTGGATAGTCATATATCAATTGACAAATTTATTGTGTCTTGTCGTGAACGCCACAGTTAGTGATAATCTAAGATTTGCAATACTGATTATGCACAATATAAATTTAGTGATTATTACCTTGAATTGCGAAAACCAAAGGTAAATTCAAATATCATTCAATTAATTTATTGAAATAAGGATCAATATAGGTTTATGATAACTTTCTAACTGATAGAAGTTGTTGTACTCGAACATTGGACACTGGTGAAAGCCAACATTTTATGGACGGCACGAAAAATAAATCTCTCTCCTGATGACATAATCATCATCTTGTACAAACACCCTCACTAAAATACATACAAACCAAGTACTTCTTCTTCTTCTATTATTTTTATCATTTGATCTTGCAGATTTGATTTACAATAATTAACAAAGAAGAAAAAAAAACCACTCATACATAAAATAAAATAAATAAACTATATTAACCGAAGACAGTCAGAAAAAAAAAACTACAATTTAAACTTCACTTTCATTTCAATAATCTTTATCTTTTCTTTTCTTCATTTTTCTACCTTTGGTCTTTCATTTATCTTGTCTCAAAAGAAACAAGTTACCGCTTTACTTATATCCACTTGAAGAAACAAGGACAACCACAAGCCACCATGACAAAAAAAATGGCAAAGATCTCTTTCCGAGAACAAATGAAAGGTTTCCCACTTTGGCAAATGTTTGTCATTAGTTGTATTCGATTTTCTGAACCAATAGCATTCACATCATTATTCCCCTATGTCTATTTTATGATTCGAGATTTCAATATCGCTCCTCATTCAACTGATATCGCCAAATATTCTGGTTATTTATCTGCATCATTTGCGTTTTGTCAATTTTTCTGTTGTGTACAATGGGGAAAAGCATCCGATAAATATGGTCGCAAAAAAATTTTATTAATGGGGTTGTTGGGGACAGCAGTATCAATGATTATATTTGGGTTTTCACCCAATTTCTGGGTTGCAGTGTTTGCTAGATCTCTTATGGGATGTTTAAATGGTAATATAGCAGTATTGAGAACTGCTATTGGAGAAATCGCTACTCATAAAAACCATCAATCAATTGCATTCAGTACATTACCATTGCTTTGGAACTTTGGTGCCGTTATTGGGCCCATAATTGGCGGATCTAAATATTTTACCCGCCCTAAACAAAGAAATGATATTGATAATTATCAACTGGGGGAGTTACTGAGATTAGGAAAGATTTTTATGTTAATGGCTCAAGATCCTCAGCTGCCAAGTAGTAATGATAGTGACAACTTATACAACAGATTCATGAACAAATACCCATATGCATTATCTAATATTGTTATTGCTGGAATATTAATGTTTAGTTTTATAATGGGGTTTTTATTTCTTGAAGAAACTCATTCTCGTACAAAAAACAAAAGAGATATAGGTTTAGAAATTGGAGATTTTATTCTAAATAAACTAGGTTATGAGACGCCAACTAGACCTTGGCAAAGGACTAAACGCTCTAGAATTGAACCAAATGTTGAACAATCACAATTAACCCAGGATAGTTCTGATACTATATCATCGTTATCAAGTGATGACGACAACTCCAACCCAGAAATTGAAAGATTAATTGTTGCTCCTCAACCATTATATAATTCGGTTGACGACGATAATGAAGACGTCCATGAAAATGATCGAGAATCAATTGATGATGAAGATAACAAATATGTTGGACCAGTGCCCAGACGATATTCTGATGCCTTAGTGAGACGTTATTCTTCAGCGCAATTAGGACCTGTTTTATCTCATACAATATCAAACACTTCAGTTATTTCAACTAATGTAGAACAGAAATTCACTCGTGATATTTTCACTCCATCTGTGGTACTGGCCATGACTGTGAATTTCTTTTTATCGTTCCACACAGTTGTTTATTCTGAATTTTTACCAGTAATGCTTGCTGGGGAATTAAAGCCAGATAAACTGAAATTGCCTTTTAAGTTAGTGGGAGGATTTGGATATGACAGTGATACCATTGGTAATCTTTTATCTTTCACAGGATTAATTGGTACATTATCTGTGATGTTTGTTTTCCCGTTCCTTGATCGTCATTATCGACCAATTACTAGTTTAAGAGCCTCACAAATAATTTTCCCCATTCTATACCCAGTTTTACCATATTTAGTGTTTACCCACCATGTATATAATAGTGCCAACCCACCGTGGTTGACAAAGACATTACTTTACGTGTTATGTTGTATCTTAACTGCTTCAAATGCCGTTGGATTCCCCAATATCATCGTATTAATTCATCGTTCATCACCAGAACAGCATCGTGCATTCATAAATGGAACATCATTAAGTTTAAATTCATTAGCTCGGTTTTTAGGACCAATGCTTTGGGGGTATGTCATGACTATTAGTGAAGTTTTAGAAATTGGGGAATTATCATGGATATTGTTGGGTGGATTATCATTGATTTGTTGTACTTATGCGTTTATCATGAAAGATAATGAAGATGATGAAGATGATCTAATCGCTGAAGATAATGTATAGGGAAAAATATAACTGCTAACCATTGTATCCATTAAATCTGATTCCTCTAATGTATATGCACATACTATAGGTTAACGACTATCACTAACCACAAAAAGACTACTTTAATTGGATCTTTGAAAATATAATTACAAAAACAGTTTAATTACAAACTATCATACACTGCAAACGAAACGGAAATGGCATCTATATTACTGTAATCACAATCGTGTAATTAGAGTACATGGAACTCTTAATGTTTAAAGCATAAACAAGTATCAAATGTATGTTTTTCTTAGGGAGGATTGTAAACTTTCTTCCGATAAGACTTTTTAACACGTTTAAATTGCTGTAATGTTTTTATTATCCCTAAAATTATTAGCTAGATTAATATGTAGTTTTCCATAAACAATATAAAATGAAGAGAAATAAAAAGGGAAGATGGTATTGCTGGTAAATTAGACGTGTATTTGCAACCAATAGATTTATGTACATTTAATACGCTTTTTTTTTTGGTGTTGTTATTAATTAGGTTATACAGGATTAAGAAATGTCACACACTCAGTCAACATTACCGCAAGTAATTATCTATGACATTTTAGGATAACTGAAACTTAGAGTAAGTGTAATAAGAATTGGTGGACACATTTCCGTTCTATTTTGTACATAAGCTACTTTATTTACGAGAAATATTTAGAAGAAGAAAAAAGAATTATTTTATATTATATAGGTTTAATTAGAGAAATGAAAGGACTATATACTTGAGAGCATTTAAGGTGAATATTATCACTGGTATAAGGAGTTAAATGTGTAATCATTCATGAATAATGGTTCAACTTGAGTCAGAGGAATTGAATACTAATGGAAATCTCATAAAAATTACTATATTATAAATTATCTTAAATTAACTGCTGAATGTACGCACTGAGATTTGCTACGTCGTAACAAGAAAACAACATTTATAATTCTTTTTTCAACACTTTAACACAAAAATTCAATAACAAGTGATCAATTGTTTTATGAAATTTGATTTGAATCTACGTTTTCTTCTTACTTCAAAGAATTAAGTCAAGTCTATCTTAGAAAATTCAACCAAGGAATATTGAATACTTTCTATGTTTTTGGAAACAGTCCATATATTTTGAAATTCTTCGAAAACACTAAATCACAAATCAAACGACACACGTACTACCACACCCCTAGTATTAATAAACAAGGCTTCCTATTATTATCTTTCAGATTCCAATTTTTGAATTATCCCCATGGTAATTGCAAGACCAGACGTTAACCTTTTTCATGAAGTAGCAAAACTTCCTTCTGAAGTTGTTGCTATAATTCTTGGTTATTTACCAAACTGTATGTTACCAGAGTTATTATATTTCTCACCTATTAAAAAGATCGTAGCTTCGACAATTCTATCAAATGTACATATAACCGAAATTTTCGAGAAACACGAAGGTAGTGATGTGCCAGGTGTTGGATACTCCGAATGCGACTGCAATATGTTCAGAATCACACTTGAAAATTTGAAGAAAGGCATTGACAAGTGGAACATATATCCAAAAACCATCAAGACGGAATTCACAGATCTGTTTGAAATTGGTTGGGATGTGTTCTCTAAACTTTTAACAAAGGCACTGAGTATTTATGGCTTTTTTGTGGGGACTTCGAACTATCCTCCTGAAGAATTGTTTGAACTCTTGATGGATTCCAATGTTAAGTTTGAATCCCTACATTTGATGTATTTTCTCACTCCAGTCAAATTACCCCCCGTCGCTACAAGTGTTACATTACATCAAATTAAATTGGATACTTATGTAATTCCCGGTGTAAAACAATTGATTTTGCGTACTAAATCTATTAATCAAGAAAGAACTAACTTTACCTTTTCCCCTGATTTGGAGGATTTGAGAATTGAAGCTGGCCTGAAGATGTATGTGAATTTACCTCCAAATTTACAGGAACTATATATTTCATCTACAAAAACGGTAAATTTCAGATCTGAAGAAATGCTCAAATTAAAGCATTTAGAGCTTCAGTTACCAACTATTCAATCATTTGAGGAAACTGGGATTAGAGCTCCAAATTTGGAAAAGTTGGTTTTGAGTACTTGTGAAGAGTTGGATTGTTTTGATAATTTGAAACAGTTTCAGCATTTGAAACATTTGGTTTTGAACAATTGTACATACCCGACTAATTTGCTTAAGCAAAAATCCTTTCCTATGCTAGAAAGTTTCCAATACAGTGGAACGTATTTTCCGAACTTAGATAAGATGGACATAGTAACATTAACTTCTCCTTCAACTTTAAAAATGTTGATCGTTGCCAATCATGGGTTTCTGCATGTTTTTCTTGACACTTTACTGCTTCCAGCTACATTGACATATTTGAAACTTGTCAATGTAGTCTATAATGATGATGATGGATATTTTCATTTGGGTGAGAATTTGCAATATGTTCACATTGAGTCATTTAAGCTTGCATTTGATAGAAACTTCAGAATCCCACATAAGGTTGAATTCTTTTTGGTTGAGGCTTTTGATTTATACTTTGACAGTCTGGATTTTATGTATCATTTGCCAAATAGTCTTATATATCTAACCTTGCTTGCCCACGAGGGAGGAGAGATGCACCTTACCAATCAAAGAATTAAATGGCCCTCAATGGTAGACAGTATTGTTCTAGATGGGTTTAATATTGATTATCGTACATTAATATCATTGAACTTCAACGAATCTAGACTTGAAACGATTAGAATTTGTGGAGGTAATATTAAGAAATTAGATGTTGATCTTTTCCCGGTCAGTGTTAAAGATCTTGCTTTAATGGACATGGGAATTCAAGAATTGCCTGCTTCATTTGAGAAGTTAGAGAACTTACACAGATTGTGTTTAGCAAAAAATCGATTAAAAAAAGTGAATTCTGTTAAGTTACCGATATCGTCATTGCGGGTCTTAGTTCTACGTAAATGTGATCTTCGTTTGATATCACCATTTTTAGTTTCAATGGTCGAGGAGGAGAATAGGGATGCAAAGCTAAAGGTAGAAGCTACAGGAAATTCGAACATTAATGTTATTGATGTGAGGAAACTGTTGAAAGCAATAAAAGGGCTCTCGTTAGATATAAACTGTGTTGATGAAGCCTTGAATAGAATCTCTGACAACTCTACTCGTTTCAGCTGCTCATCTAGGTTGCCTGATCCGTATTCTGAAGAATCCGGATTCTCTGAAACAGAAGAAGTGGTGGTCTCTGACTATGATTCAGATGGCCTTTACAATGGAAGCGTGTTTAGTCCGGATGAGGACGATAGTGATGACGATGATGATGATGACGACGACGATGATGACGATGATAATGATGACGATGATGAAGATCATAAAAGACGAAGAATCTGTTGATAATGGCAAATGCTGGTGAAATTTTTTGAAATGTCCGTACACTATGTAGTCATTGATTTATATACTGTCAAAGCATTATTTATACAACAGTAAGTGGTAATTTACAATTTCACACCATCCTATCGTAATTATACAAGCTGTTTATACTCTTTGGAATTCTCGCCCCATGGACAAAAGAAGAATTCGTACTATCTGTACAGAATTGCTCGCACCATTTTCGCTCCAATTTTGGTTGTAAGATTCTCTTACTCTTCGTTGTATAAATAATCTTTAGAGTTATTATCTCGCATCAGTTCTACATTAAAATTAATTTAGCAGAATTGTCTACAAATACAACGTATTCTTATCAAACCGCCATTAGACAACAAATCCTCCAATTTTCCAATCCATTAAATATATAACATTGTTTAGAATAATTCAAGATGACAATTTTCACAACATTAGGAATGTTTATAGTTGATGAGAATCGATACGTTGACAGTAACAATAATCTTTTACCCCCACCACCTTCTTCATCGTCCTTACAACAAACAAACATTATTGGTGGGGCTGGAACATATGCTATAATGGGAGCAAGAATAATATGTGATGATCGTCAAGATTTAATTGATCAAATATCTGGGATCATTGATATGGGTTCGGATTTCCCTTTTGAAATCAAACAAGAATTGGATACTTGGAAAACTAGAGGGGTAATATATCGAGAAAATCCTCATCGATTGACTACTCGTGGTGTCAATATTTATCGATACACCGATAATAATAATAATAAAAGTTCTAATGAATCAATTGATAATGAATTGGAAGCGGAACCTGAGCAAGATGCAATTAGGTATTTTGAATATGTGACACCAAAATTAAGAATTGAAATCAATGATATCTTGGAATATCCCAATTTGAAACAAAGTTCAAATTATCATTTAATCTGTTCAATTGAACGATGTAAATCATTGATCGATTCAATTACTCAATTTAACCCATCAGCTAAGTTTATTTATGAACCATTACCTGATGATTGTGTTTTTGAAAATTTGGAATTTTTACAAAATGATATATTACCCAAAATTCATGTGTTCACACCTAATTTGAATGAAGCAAGGTTATTATTAGGGTTAAAGGATAATGAAAATGAAACAAATAAAAGCGATGACAATGACGAATTACAAAAAATATCGCAACAATTTACAAATCATTTACAATTATCAAATTCAGGTACAGTATTACGATGTGGAGCTCAAGGTTGCTATATAAATACTAAATCAGGCGACAAATTCCAATTACCAGCATATCATCAGGATCAAACTAAAGTGGTTGATGTCACTGGTGGTGGAAATTCTTTCTGTGGTGGGTTTATGATGGCGTATCATTTAAGTGATGGTGATTGGTTAGCCAGTGGAGTTGCAGGAATTATTAGTAGTGGCTGTATAATTGAAAAATTGGGTATGCCAACAGTTTCTGACGATAGCAAATTTAATAATAAATCATTAAGAGATAGACTAGATACCTATTTAACTGAAAATCCAACATTAAAAGTTGATTTCAATTGGATTTAATTAGAAGTATACAAATATATTCCGCATACATATACCTATTACTCGGTTTCAAAAACAAACTCTAACAAGTTTTCATTTAGTAATCGTATTCTCATTAGTCGTAGTATCACTATGAAGGAATTCCTCACTTAATCTAGTTTTGGAAGGAGCCACACTTGGAGGAACATTATCTTCGTGATACAAGCTTCTCATAAATTCTTTTTCATCTGTCCATCTTCGAAGTTTTTTGCCATATATGTAAAGTGGGATAGCAAAAAGACTGACAAATATTTGAATCCCCCCATAGGTAACATAAGCTGCGCGGTACCCTTCACGATCAGCATATTTATTATTAAATAATGAAAAGCAAAACCCTAATAAATTTTTCAAAAAATTAAATGACACCAAAGATTCGGCAGCGAAAACTTTGTAAGAGTCAACAGCAAAAGTAATTGCTGTGGTTGACGCCATAGAACTGCCAAAAGACATAGCGCCAAAGAAAATCACAGGCGCTACCCATGGATTATGTACTTGTGATGACCATCCATATCCCATAAGTCCAATAGCAATAAAGAGAGTCGATGGAATAATCATAACTAATCTGAATTCAGGTTCATAAACCCCCTTATTTTTAGAAACAAGGTATCGAACAATTCGATCAGATAATAAACCACAGGTCAAAGAACCCAAAATCCCACCAATAAATGGCGAAATATAAAATAACCCAACCGTCTGCTGGTTATAACCATAAGGTGGATGTCTAAAAATTTCTCCAATGGTTTCGGAAATGACAATCAACCATACCACTGCTAATGCATATGTCAAGGACCCAAATAATACTGAAGGATAGCAGTACAATACAAATGGTCTTAATGCTACCATCCACCAACTATCCTTAGTGAATCTACCCTGATAAAGTCTAATTTCTTTTAAATATGAGTTCTTCGTTTGAGGAGTTGCTTGTTGTTGTTGTTGTTGTGATATATCATTAGGTTCGGTAATCCCCACTGGAGTTTGACCAACTTCTTGTTGTTTCTCAGCCGATTCGTTGATAGATGACGACAAACTGTGAACGTCTGTAATGTTCATTTGTGAAGGACGATGTAATGCAAAAGCATTTGGTCTTTGTGATGGTGGGTGATAGGTGGCAACACTTTGAGCCATTTTTGTTTCCTCTAATGATCTTTTTGAAGGTGTTGGGTTTCTATCCCAAAATGTATCTGGGACAAATAAAAATGTGGCAATCAAATTAAACCCTAAAAACATCGCCAAAATCCAAAACAACCAGTGTCTATCCAAACTCTGAAATACCAATCCTGATAACAATGGGATGATGTTCTTCCCACCCAACATTAACATTGTATAAAGCCCAACTCTATATGCTCTTTCATGAGCAAAATAAATTTCGGCAATGGTAGAACTTGGCAAACATTCAGTTGGGGATGCGCCAAACCCTGTGATGACTCTTGCACCCATAAGATTGCCAAAATCTTTGGCAGCACCACCCCAAATGGCACCCATCATAAATATAAAAATACCTCCAATATAAACTAATCTTTTACCAAATAATACCGCAGTGGGACTAGCTATAACTGACCCACATCCTAATGACAACATGAATCCACCAACTAGATAAGAAATTGTTGTCAACGGCCTATCAAACTCAGTAACCAAAGTATTCATACCGGCAGCCAAAAGGGGCGACATCCCACCACCAATAAAACTTTGGAACCCAATAATCAATAAACAAATGTCACGTTTCCAGACGGGCCAATTTAATGGATCATTGGGAGAATCATGCGGTTGCGGGCTCAATATAATACCAGTGGCTGATTTTTTCATTGACTCATTATCTTCGTCATTATCTTCTGGGTCATCCATCATAATAATGGTACCAGTTACCTCTTTCGCAGAAGGTTGCTGTATCCCTAAACGGGACTTTGGATGTGTATGTGTTGTAGTAGGCATGAATAGTTTGAAGCAAATAAAACAAAAATCAAAACCAAAAAAACGAAGGGAATTCTATAATAGCTGTTGGTCCAGCTGTCTAAATAAAGTGAAAACAAAGGGAAACAAGTAGGTATTTATATGTACAACAACTCAATAGTATCCAAAAAGAAAGGTTGATGCTATGTCGAGTATATTTATAGTTCAATGTGAGGCACTAGACCACGAGCCAACAATAAGGAATTTTTAGTTGAAACAGTTAAAAAAGGAGAATACACACGGTAAAAAAAGGAACGAAAGAAAAAAAACACCAATCTTAAAATCTGACGAGATGAGGCAGGGGATAACCAGAAGGATAAATTTGGTGTATATATATCTAATGCCTTATGAATTGTTCTATTCAATATCACAAAAGTTACTTGTAGTAGTTAGTTTTTTTTACTGATCATTCAATGAAACTATAATAGACTAAATCAATAACAAATCTTAAGTTTTTCATGACGTAAACATTGGATCAATTATTGTCTCGTAATAGTTTAAGAATTCTAATTTTCTTTTTTTAGTTGTTGTTTTGGTTTTGGTTTGTTTTGCTATTTTTGTGTGTTTTAAGAATAGTGAAATACGTGATGGTTGAAGATAAGGTAGTAAACGACAACAATAATGATTCTTATACTTTACCGGATTGAGCAATCATTTTGGTTTCTCGGTTGTTCATGTCATTCAACAATTTATCAAAAAAAAAGGAAAAAGAATTCTTAACATTCTTGGCATTTAAATACACTTTTGTATTTGCATGTTGATTTGAAATTGAAATTGAATTTCAATTTTTTTCGAGGTTTCGATTTTGCTTGCACCATTCTTCTTGGTGTTAAGACTAAGTTGTGGAAAGTGGGGTTGGCAGTAATGCGTCGTCGTCACTTGCTGCCGTATTAAATTGATACATTGATACGAGACAGAACTACTTTTTTTTTTTATCTTTAACCTTTTTTTTTGTGTAAGCAACAAGTGGACTAAGTCGACACAATGAGTTCATTTCAAAGTGTATTGTGAATTAATGAATGGGTGTAGACAGAACTAAATACACTTACCGTACATCGTAGTTAAGTCAAAGTTTTTATCGCTTTTGTTAACAGGCTAGTCACACATTGGTCAGATTGTGTGAACAACTTGGAAATACACAAATGTAAGCACGTAATTTAACCACTCGAAGTTTGTAAGTTCAGCATTGATGTAAATTCTATTTTATCTTTAATAAGTTTTGTAAACAAGTATTTATGCTATTGCAAAGTTTGAGAATGTGATTGTGGTGTATTCTATTGTTAGGTACAGAAACGAAATAGACATACAAAAAGCTTAAACTATAAGCATTACATAAGGAGTTTTCCATTCTCATTTAGCTTTCCTTCTAGAAGAAGTTTATAATGTTCTTTCATGGACTTGGTTGTCTTGACGTTGATCACACTTCATTTCGCTTAGTTAATTTGATCTTCATTGTAAAACTTAAGTATTGATTTTTGCTTCCAGATTAAAATTATAGTGTCTATAACGTATTCTAATTGACATGGATACGAATGTGGTTTCAATTTTTGTATTCGATAAGTTTGAATTTCATCTCAAATTATTACCAAAAAGCGTAGTGAATATAGTTTTATATCAAGAGCTGGTTGCCATTTTTTTTTCAAAAAAATTTGGTTGCAATTATATCAATAAAAATTTAAACCATCTAAGTTTACTACAGAAACCAATCCTACTACATCAGTATCTACATGAGAATTAATCAGATGTTAAGTATTGAATCAACTAAGAAACTCACATAATTCGATCATCTAAGTTACATCTTATTTGGACTGATTTGCTTAATTTATTCATGTATGAATAAGCAAGACAGAAAGTAATACAGTTTATAGAAAAACAACATTACAGTACTATAATTATTGACTGCGGTTTTCGCCTTATAGCTGAATTACTACTTTTTAGTTCCAAAATCCCTAACACCACTTTTATCGAATGATCTGATCCAACACAATGAATGATAATAGAATATGATACGCGTATCAATTTGGCAATGGTAGCGCACGCGTCTTGTTTTATTTTTTTTTTCTCAATGGGGGAAAGGCGGGCTGGCGGTAGTAATAATAAAAATAAGGCGAGCGGAATAGCCCCAAACGGAACTCAATTTAAATTAAAATTTGGGCACAACCACAACAAACTCGCAAAAGAAAATTTTTTTTTTTTTACTTGGGAAAACTGTCTCACTTATAATCTTCTACTAACAATTCTCAATTCATTTTCTTTTATCAACATTTTCAAAATTTATTAAGGTTTTATTTTTTTTTTTTGGACAAATTCAATCTGAGATTCATCGATTGTTTGTATCACCCATATTTAATTTCATTATATCCTTTTGATACTTCATTGATACTTAAAACTACTACATAATGTCTGAACCTCCCCAAGTATTTCGAGCTACCTACTCAAATGTATGTTATACCAATGTTTCTTAACTTCTTTTTATGAACTTTTTCTATCTGTGTCGAAAAAAAAAAAACATCTCCATATCCAAAATTCCCATTGTTGAGATAGATGACGCGTCATACACCATAATTTTAAACCAGTACTAACATATTACAATCTAGACCGATGTGTACGAATGCATGATGAACGAGTCCTCAATTATGAGAAGGTGTAAAGATGACTGGGTCAATGCTACACAGATTTTGAAATGTTGTAATTTTCCTAAAGCAAAACGGACGAAAATCTTGGAAAAAGGAGTACAACAAGGATTACATGAAAAAGTCCAAGGTGGGTTTGGACGTTTCCAAGGTACATGGATTCCACTAGAAGATGCCCGTAAATTGGCAAAAACATACGGAGTCACCGAAGAACTAGCCCCAGTGTTGTTTTTGGATTTCAGCGATCCCAATTTGATTATCCCTCGAAAAGAAAAGCCAGCGTCCAAAGAACCAGCAGCAGCCAAAAGAAAGTATATGAAAAAGGCCAAACAAGCAGGTGACCCTCCACGAAGATACAAAACCGGGAAAAAGGCTGCTTTACAAGCGGCAGAAGAAGCTGCGGCCGCCGCCGCTGCAGCAGCAGCAGCCTCAACAGGAACTGGACCGGGAAACACACTCCCAATAACGACGTCTGCATCAAGAATTATTTCGCAATTATCTGCTACAACTCCTGCTAATGTTGCTATTCAAGGTAATTCACAAATACAGACAGGTCAAATACACGATGTAATGTCATCTCAGGACACTTTTAATTCCATATCAAGACAAAATTCTTACATCCCACCAACTGCCCAACAGTTACCACACATGTACAATATGTCTCAATCGACACCAGCTTCATCTCAACAACCGATTGACAATGGAAATACATTGATCGGGACATCTAACGGTGGTTTTGGGCAACCTGAATTCCAACCAGTTAGTAACAACAATATGCCAGCCTACCCAAACGACATTCAGAACTTCCAGATGTTCCAAAGAATGCAGCAACAACAACAACAGCAGCAGCAGCAACAAATGCCAACTCAGCAAAGGTTTTTCCAAAATGGATCGGCACCCAACCCTATTCCTCAACAAATTTTACACCAAGGGAAAGTACTGTCTTCACAATCATCAAATGATAGCAATTGGTCATTTAGTAACACACAAAAGGATAGCGATACTTCAATTAACTCAACAGCAGAGGAACCACGAAAGATGCAATTACAAGAACCTAGCCCACAAGCTGATAATGGCTATGCAGCACAATTATTGCGTTTTTTCAGTGAAGACAATGTTGACATACCATATTTTATCATTTATCCACCAGCAGACTTCAATATTAATGAACCAATAGATGACGAGGGCCACACACCATTGCATTGGGCTGCCTCAATTGGTAATTTTGAAATGATTCATTTACTATTGTCAAAAGGAGCTAATCCTCTTGTGGTGAATAATTTTGGTTTGAACCCGTTGTCTAAACTAATATCATTCAATAACTGTTTTGAATTGAAAAACTTCCCTACAGTGTTGGATGACTTGGAACTATGTTTGATAAACACCGACATCAATGGAAGAACTCCTTTACATTATTTGTGTCAATTTGCAAAGTCCAAAACCAAGAATGATAGCTTGGTTTATTATTTGAAAGTTATATTGAACAAATTAACCATTTTGTCCAATCAAAGTCAAGTGAGACAAATCAATTTGATGAAAAACGTTTTAGACCATCAAGATGTGCACGGTGATACTTGCTTACACATTGCTGTTAGATCTGGGAATATTGATATTGTAAAGATATTGTTACAGTACGGGGCTATGGATGATTTGGAAAATATAAATCGTGAAACAGCTAGACAACTTATTACCCAATGTAATCTTATACCGAATTACACACAAGTGGACGCAGCACAAGTGGCATATCAAAACCAAATGCAATTGGGAATGGGGGACTATCTGAATTACAATGTTAATAACAATGCTATGAATCAGAACCATAACGAAAGTAGCCATAATGTTCCAATTGTTCCTGGTTTAGCTACACCTATACAATCAACTTTTACCAAAGTGGAGACTCCTGATACGCAACGAACTACAGTTCAAGAAGACGATATGGACGATGATAATGAAAGTGTTGTGGCAAGAGTCGATAAGAAGCATTTAGAAGCTTTGACAGATAACAAAGAGAACATCTTCACTGAAAAACATTTTGACAACATTTCCACTCCAATAAATAAAAAGCACAACCCAATTAATTCTCATCACCCATTAGCAGTTATTTCAGAAGTTGAAATAACAACAAGCAATTCAGTGTCGGAAACCCCTATGCCATTACCAGAAGGAAAAAACCAAAGAAAACAACAACAAGAGACACCACTTCCACTCCCACTCTCACTCCCAAAACAACAACAAGACGAAAGAGAAGTATCTGGAGATGAATCAACACCTCATTTCTACCATCCTCATCCACCTAAGTTAAATGACGAAGGAAAGATAGAAGATACTGAAGATAACGTTGAACCCAAGTTACCAATGTCAGATTTGTCTTCGATGATATCTGGTATGATTAATTCTTTGTCTCATACATATACTAGTGATTCAGCAAAATTGGATTTAGAAATCTTCAAGTTGAAGGAGTCCATTAATTTAAAGCAACAAGAAAATCAAGAATCGTTAACTAGGGTTCAAAAACTTTTGATCAATTCAGGAATACAAGAACTGCAAATTGAATCTATTGAACAAGGTCAAGAGTTGATTATTGAAACAATCGAAGTTTGTGAGAGAACAATAAAGGAAAAGGAACAAGAACTATTAAAAGTTTTACAACATAACCAATCAATTGAATTAGCCAAATTAGTTGAACAACATGAGTCAAGATATTTGGAAGAAGACAAAAAGAATCATTATGAAAATAGTCATAATAGAGATGATGATTTAATAGATCAAAGTCGAATTGATGATGCTATTGAATTGAGTAAATTGCAACTTGAACGTAATCGATTGGTCAATGAAATAGTGCTTCACACAAAGTCTTTTGGAATTGATGAAAAGATGTATAAATATAGAAAATTGCTTAGTTTGAGTTGTGGTGTTAAAGTTGAAGAAATTGACAGTTTAATTGATGGAATTGCCGAATCATTAACTGAAGGTATGACGTGATTACGATAGATGGGGGAAATTAAATCGGAACAAAATTGAAAGAGGACAGTTTTATTAAATTGACTCGATGTAGTTAATATGGAAAAAGAGTAATTGTAATGTGTTTAGAATAATTGTAATATTATGTTTGAATTATCGTACTGGCAATGTATAACTGCTACTTAATGAATTCTCTTATGCTCATTTTCTTACTATGCTTTGGGTCAACATTCCAATATTAGAAAAGGCTCTCGATGTTCATGTATCAAACAACTTTATTATCTGCGAGGATCTAGAACTTTAGTGCATTGGAAAAACTCAACCAAGGCGAAAAAAAACCAAACAAATTCAAACAAACAACAATATCAATAACAGAGGGAAAACACAACACCACCACCACTACACACTCGTCACAATGGTAAAAAACACTCTGTATAAGAAGCAAAAGCTATCATCAAGAAATCGTATTATTAACCAAGAAGTCCCATTATTCCCTCCCACCAAATATGAAAAATCCAAGGCAACATTAAAACATTTCCCATCATCAATCGTCAATGGGGTCACTGCTGAAGGAGGATTATATTCATTAACTTTCAAGTCAATAAACTGTGCTTCATTTGTTGAAAATAATGAATTAATGAAAACTGTATTCAAAGTACCAAAATTGGAATTATCGAAAGTAACAGACAATGACGATGTTGACAAATTGAAAAATTGGAAACAAACGTTGGAAAATGATATTAATGAATTGAAAAAATCAGACTCAAATGTGGCCAACACAAATATTGTTAGTGATTTACAAAATGAATTACAAACTGATTTGGAAAATAATGGAAATAACTTAGCCACGTTTGGTGAAAAACTTGCTGATAGTTTTGTCGTAAATATAAATATCAGTGATGGTAATTACAAGGTTATTCAAGATGTGATAATACCAGGTCTACAAGTTGATACTTTTGAAGATGTGACTAATCCAGATTTATCAGAGTATGAAAAGATAACATTATCAGACACTCAGAACGAAGAAAAAGAAGAGACAG
Organism: Candida albicans SC5314; assembly: GCF_000182965.3. Taxonomy (NCBI): domain Eukaryota; kingdom Fungi; phylum Ascomycota; class Pichiomycetes; order Serinales; family Debaryomycetaceae; genus Candida; species Candida albicans. The sequence goes on from NC_032089.1 coordinate 376,460, forward strand.
GAAATAAACAAGAGACAGAAGTCGGACAAGAGGTAGAAAGTGAGCAAAAAGATGAGAATAAAACTGAACAAACATCTCAACCTACAAGTACGTAAAGCTCCATAGAAGTAAGCGTTAATTTATCACTAATTGTAATATATATATATAAACCCAGTTAAAGAAAAACCCGAAAAAAAAACCAATGGCTAATTTTCAATTCCACCTAGTACGGCACTCTTAATAACCAAATAATCTTCGACTCCGAACTTGGACCCTTCTCTACCAAAACCAGACTCGCCAACACCACCAAACGGCAATGCTGCTTCAGATATAGCTCCAGTATTCACACCCAACATACCCACATTAAGTGCTTCTGCAATCTTAAAAACTTTGGCCACGTCATTTGCATAGAAATAACCAGCAAGTCCAACAGTAGTGTCATTGGCCATTTTTATAACTTCATCATCAGTCTTAAACTTAATCAATGGTGCCACGGGACCAAACGTTTCCTCTTGTGTGATCAACATTTCAGTAGTGACATCACCCAAAACAGTCAAATCATGGAAATTCTCACCCAAATCAGGACGCTTGGAACCTCCAAGTAAAATGGTTGCACCTTTATCAACTGCATCTTCAATGTGTTGTCTGACTTTTTTCATTGATCTGTCATGAATAACTGGCCCATGAGTTACACCAGAAGCAAGCGGATTCCCCAAAACAGTTTCATTTTTCAATTTATCAACAAATTTCTTAGCAAATTCATCATAGATTTTCTCATGAACAAAAATTCTATTAGCACAAACACATGTTTGACCACTAGATCTGAATTTTGAAGCAATTGCCCCATTGACAGCTTTGTCAACATCAACATCATCAAAGGCAATAAATGGAGCATTACCACCCAATTCAAATGAAAGCTTCTTTAATGTTGATGCTGATTGATTCATCAAAATCTTACCTACTGGTGTTGATCCGGTAAATGATACTTTTTTAATCAAAGGATGTTCAGTTAAGTATTTACCCAGACCAGAAGCATCAGCAGATGGTAATACATTAATAACTCCTGGTGGAAATCCGGCCTCCTCAGCTAAAAATGCCAAGGCAGTAGCCGACAATGGTGTTTCTGAAGCTGGCTTGATAACTGCAGTACAACCAGTAGCAATTGCTGCACCTAATTTACGTGTAATCATCGCCAATGGGAAATTCCAAGGAGTCAAAATACCACAAACTCCAATTGGTTGTTTAAAGGTCAAGATTCTATTAGTCCCATTAGCAGAGGGGATAATATCACCATAAATACGGGGAGCTTCTTCAGAGAACCATTGGAAAAATGATGCTGCGTAATTGACTTCACCCAAGGCATCAGCATAAGGTTTCCCATTTTCTAAAACCACCAATTTGGCCAAATCGTCTTTGTTGGAAATCATCAAATTGTATAATTTTAAAAGTAGTTCAGACCGATACCTACCTGTAGTCTTTTTGAATTTGTTAAACGCAATATCTGCTGATTCTATAGCAGAGTTAAAATCTTCTTCTGACATAGATTGCATGGTTGCCAATTCACTTTCAGGATTTGGATACAATGCTGGGTTGGTCACAGTAAAGGTTTCCCCGGATGAACTGGGGACCCATTTGCCATTGATATATGCTTCAGTTTTCACAAGATTAGGGTTCGAAAGTGTTCCTAATACTTTTTTGGAAGACTCAATAGTTGAATACAATCTCTTTGTAATCATTGTTGACTTAATAAGAAGTTGCAATTGTCTTCCAAAGAATTAATTCTGGATAATAAGAATGAATTGAATTTTTTAAAAGTTCAAGATTGCTTTGTTTTCAAGGGTGGGGGCGATTTAGTGTCCTGGCGAAATCAACAGAGAGAAAAATAAATAGTATCAAGGATAAGCGGATAATTACTACTTTAAGGTTGCGAAAATAAGAAGACAGAACACAAGTTGATGAGAAAATATACCAACATGTGTATATTTCTATACCCTATATTTTCTTTTTGTTTTTACTATGGCCCTTTACAGAGGTTCAACTGTACTTTCTTTCGCAACATCCTGATTCCCCAAAGTTAATCTTTTGATACGTTTATCAATTAATTTTTTCGGATTTAATGCAAAGAAACATTTCTTATCAATTTCCTTACTTGCTTCACGATCAGCAACCCGTGACTGTTTCGCAAGTTTTACACACTTTCTCAATAATGTAACCAATGTTTCATATTGCTGTCTATTGGAAGATTTAGTCTTTTCCTTGCTAACATCCTTTGAAGCTTCTTCTGATGCAACTACAGATTTATCTTCGCCATTTTGTTTTTCATTTTCATTCTCCTGTTCTTTTATCGGATCCAACTTTTCCTCATTGCCAAGATATTTTCGTCTCAAGTATTTATCAGTAATCCTTTTATCAGTATCGTACATTGCTGCAAGTGCAATCTGCGGCGGCGTAAACAAAAACGCCACATCGCTGACCATAAAATACTTATTGAGCCATTCCTTTGCTTGATTATACATGTTCCCCAAAGTATCTACTGATACATCATACATCACTTGTTCTGGATGTAATAATACAGCTTGAAAATCTAGGAAAAACCCATATAATGCTCGTATTGGATGATGTACCAACAATGTAAACTTCAAACTCTGCAACACAATGAACTCCAAATCTAGAATATGAGATGTATCTGTTCCCTTTAATGCCTTAACATATGACTCTATCGAGATGAAATAATTTTCCGACTTTGCAGCTAGAAATATACATGTATATAATACATTTTTAGGATGAAATTCCATTACGGAGTTGACTAGGTAAAATTTCTTGAAAAATGAAGCAGCTGTTAATCGAACTTGAGTTGGCATTTTAAAAAAATTACATGTCGTAGTAATGTTTTGTATGTAAAAATCAAGATAGGTGGATTCTTCTTCTAGTGTTAATAGACTGACCATATTTTCGTTCAATTCATCTGGAAATTGTTCAAAAGCATCTGGATGTTCTTTCTTTGCATTCTCAAAGGCAGATTTGAATCTCTCTTTTGAAATTTTGACCCCCTTTTCATTTGCCTCTCGTTTGGCATCTTGTAATGTTTCTTGGGTAAATGACCATAACTCGTATTGAGTTGAATTTCGATACAAGTCATCATTTGATAGTCTTTGCTTCTTAGCTGGTGCTGGAGTCGTCTCTGTCTCCAATTCATTCTTTACTTCACTCATTATTTGATTTCAAGAAAGAAATTTATCTTATGAACACGTTGAGCAGGTTGTATGAAAAAAATACGTTTCTGTTTAGTCGATAATTATTATTTGTTCATGAAGAGCTATTTTTTTTAGGGAAGAAAAAGTAAAGTTCATTTCTCTTCCAGATATTCATAGTGCGCAATTTGGCAACACTAGTTTCTACCCACTTTGACAACCATAATCTCCATTACATTTTGTCAACAACATAGAATTGATTTCTTCAAATATATAAATCTATATATGTTATATATATATATATATCAGATAAACAAAAACTTATATAAAAAAACGAAAACAAAATGCCAATAAAAATCAATAAAAAAGAGCTTGCTTTGATAAAAGCAGTAAGCAAGCAAACAAACAATACCGTATAACAAAAATATTAGTAGGTAGAAGGAATGATAGAACTACTCCTTCGACTCATATATATATATAGGAAAAGATTTCATAATCATGATAAATGCAATTGAAGATCAACTTCAGATAACCAATGGTATACGAAACGATGGTGGCAACACCACTAAAGTTGCATCTCTTTTATACCTCCATCGAACCAGCTACATCTTCATTGTCATCATCACTGGATAAACTTCCTACATCGCTTAATTCATCGTCGTCATCATCATTATCTTCATTGTCATCTTTGCCTGTAATATCAAAATTGTTCTTGGCATATTGTTGCACATACTTTTTAACAGTATCATTATACTTTGCCTCATCCTTCGTCATTAAATTGGACGCCTCCGTATTCAATGGATCACTTGGGTTAGCGTACCTCAATAGATGGGGCAAAAAGTTTTCGAAAATATTTAATAGACCAAACATTGGAGACCAAGTTTGATTTATTACATCGAGACAAACCGAACCTGATCCTTCGTCTATGTTTGGATGATAGATTTTGTTGGTAAACCCAATGGAAGGCGATTTTATAGGATATTGATCAGGTAACTCCACTCTAATTTTCCAAACGCCTCCTTCGTAGGGAGTGTCTGGTGGTCCATGAAAAATAACAAAAAATTGTTGGATTGAATCGTCTATTAAAGTAACGTCATGATCACTCATCATCAATTCCATAACATCTTTTTCAATACGTCTTTTTGGGGAAGTCATGGCGGATTATTTTTAGTAATACTCTTGAATTGAAACTTTATAGCTGAACTTAAGTTAAATTAAACTGTATAATTAAATTGGACACGGTCTTGACTTTCTGTTTGAGTTGATCTTCTTGAAGGTAGGCAAACAGGAGGAATCAGAATGTAAAACAAATTTGAGGCAAATTAGTATTATTTGTCTAAAAATTATTCTTTGAAAGTTGTCTATTTATAACTCAAAGAATGTGATTCTTATATAATATTAGAAAGATAAGTTATAGATTAAGCAATATGAAAAACCAAAAAGAAAGAAAGAAAGTTAAAGGAAAAAAAGAAAGTATATGATTTAAATGAATTTGTGGGAATGCATAAAATGATTAAATTGTGTGAGTCTGAGTAAGTAAAGAAAGCAGAAAGTGTAAAAATGTTACTCAGTATTTTTCTTTTGGTTTTTGTACACTATTGTTATCAATTTGCTGCTACTACGACTGCTACTACTTTTACCACTAACAATCAACTCGAACGAGGCTCGGAATTAAAAGATAATCAAATGGTCATGCGACGCAACGGAAAACACAGGACAATTTTTTTTTTTTTGATTTGCTACATCCTAGTTTCCTAGTATATACACACACAAATATACATACAAAATGCTGATTCTATTATCAATAAAAATACAGAAGATTCTAAATACTAACCCATATGTACCTTTCATTACCGTAAAAATCAAAAAAGCAAATATATTTACCATTCTTCAAATTTCTGCTGTGTTTCACTCATCTGGTTCTTCTTCTTCGTCACCAAAACCACCAATTTCAGGAGTGGATCCCTTTTTGATAACCTCCAAAGTCCATTTATAACTCCAAATTAACACTCCATTCTCTTTAACCAGACTTCTAGCTTTATACTTGCCTCTCAAAAACGTTCCCCCCGGTACACCAGAAGGAGCAAATGTCACTTCATGATAGTCATCTTCATCGTCAAGATTATTAACCGAGGCTTCTTCTTTCATTTCTAGATTTCGGTCATCTACTGGTATCCTCTTTTTCTTCACTGTCTGATGATAAGTCAAATTTCTTAGTGGCCTCTGCTTCACCTTAAACCTTATCGTCAAAAGATAAATGGAGTATTCGGGTAATCGAAAATGAAGTCTCTGAGGAAAGGGGACCATATCTCTCGAAAATTGCAAAGGTTGGTCATGCCCATATAGTTTCAAAGACATGGATTCAAATCTTACTAAATCATTTTCAAAATCAGCTAAAACTTCTTCTCTAGTTTTCTTTCCAACGGGCGCAACCGTTATGCTGTTCTGAAGAGTCGAACTCATCTTGTAAATGTTGTAATTGTTGCCGATGCCGAATTGTTTTATGAAGTCACAGTTCACCAAATATTATTTAGAAAAATCAAACGGTGTAATACTTTTAGAACTAAAAACTAACGTCCTCGTTGTACAACAGTAGTATCAGGGGGAGGAGAAGATGATGACCACGGAACGATCGAAATTAATGCAAAGTTTTTAAATGAAAATCTAATCGATAGATAAAAAAGAAACACAGCAATCAGCAACAATAGCAGTTTAGAATAAATCAAAGAAAACCAAAACAACAAACAATCAGCAAGAAAATATTCTAATAGGAAAAAAAAAATTCCCAACATTTAACACCACTATCAACATGTGACAAATATGCAATTATTAAAAATTTAGTCCAAGAGTGGGGGGAGGAAGAGGGGCCACAAATCGGAGGTGGGGTTCAGTCAGTCAGTAGCGAGCGCGCTGATACTAATGGTGCAGCGAACATTTGTGTTCTAAAAGATCCGGGTATTCTTCGATTAATATATCTACGTAGTTGTTCCAGTAGAAAGAGCTTTTCCCCTTTTTGCAATCAACGTAAATGTGATAAAGAGACGGAGGATTCATGTATAACTTTAAAGTTGATTATTTTTTAAAAAATTACTAACCAAATCTATATACCCAGTTTCCAACAACTCATAGTTCAGGCATTATCTTTGACAGCCAGGACTTCACCATATGTGCCTTTCGCTATTTCCTCCTTTACTTTTCTAACTATCTCCTGTTGACTTTCATCCAACTCGTCAATTTCCTCGTCTGTTAGCTTCTCTACTGACTGCAACAACCTAACGTGATCCAAAGATAACTCGGTCAAATCCACAGGTCTCTTGTTTAAAGTCAACTCAATCAACTCTTGGTTTGTAGTATTCGAAAGTAGCCCTAATTCCACTAAAGCTAAACTCAATTGTGGGAACCTTTCTAATAAAACCTTTGTACTTTTTGGATTATCAATACTCATAACCTTTATTTCCTTCAATATCTGTAGTGCCGAATTGGAATCAATATTCGATAGTATAGTAGATATAACCTGTGATGCATTCTGATTAGGATGTATTTGTATCCCAAGTGGCAAAGGTGGCAATTTTACTGATTCCTTACTCGACATGTCATAATCTGTCACAAATGAACACTTTAGAAATCTACCATTAGGCAATGTCATATAATTTAGATTACGAACAGCTGATGACGCAGTTTCATTATCTCCATAATTTATAATGGCATACCCTTTGGATTTACCTGTTAATTCATCAAATAATAACTTCACATCTAATACTGGTCCAACTGATCTTGCAATATCCCGCACCTGTTCTTCAGTGTAATCAAATGGAAATTTACCTATTGAAACACAAGTGCTTTTACTATCCATATTTAGTTTGAGCTGTCTAGTTTTCCTGATTCTTGGTAACAAAAAACTATAATTATTTAACAAATTATCGATAGAATCTCTTCCAAAGTACAACCAATTTCGATACATTTTTTTCTATGAGATGTTTTTTTCCCCTTTGTCTTTAACTAATGTATTTGGGTACACTACCTGAACCTACCAGTTCAGTTCAGTCTAAAAAATTTTTTTTTTATTGTGTTTGTTTATACTACCCTTTGCATATATTACTAATATTTATCTTACCCTTTCATCATGGATACAAAGGAAATAAGATCTACTGTATCTAATCTTGAAAAAGCAGTAGATGACACCACCATTTTAAAGTTGTTGAATATCTTGAATGATGGGGTTAAACCATCCGAAAAACTCTTGAGAGAAACCAAAGTAGGTGTAGCTGTCAACAAATTCAGAAGTCACGACAGTGCCGAAATCAACGGTTTAGTTAAAAAAATGATCAGAAATTGGAGAGATGCCGTGCAAGCCGAAAAGAACAACAAAAAGAAGTTAGCAATAGCAGCTGGAACAGGAACAGGAACACCTTCAAGCTCAGCAATTTCGCCATCATCATCGGGTTCTGGAAGTACAACACCAAAACCATCAGAGTCAACCACACCATCGGCTGCCCGTAAAGGTCCAAGAAATCCAAAAACTGACGGTGTAAATACTCAATTATACGAAAATGATACCAGAAATGCATCGGTTAGTGCTTTATACACGTCGTTAGCAGTTGATCGTGACGATTCACCAAAACACATTTTGAGAATAGCTATTGAAATCGAGGCTGAAGTATACAAGAGCGAATACCTGAAAGTAAGTGACAGTTATAGAAATAGGTTAAGAAGCTTTACCATGAATCTTCGAAATAAGAAAAACCCAGAATTAAGAGAAAGAATCTTATCGAAACAAATTTTACCTGCTGCGTTCATTAAAATGACCCCTAATGAAATGGCTCCTGAGGCATTGAAAAAGGAAATTGAAAAATTGCACAAACAAAACTTGTTTGATGCTCAAGGTGCTACTGAAAAGAGAGCAGTGACCGATAGATTCACTTGTGGCAAGTGTAAGCACAAGAAGGTCAGTTATTATCAAATGCAAACCAGATCAGCGGATGAGCCTTTAACTACATTTTGTACTTGTGAAAATTGTGGCAATAGATGGAAGTTTTCATAAATTATTAGAATTATACATTAGTTTGTCTTGGTGATCTCTTAGTTCCCTTGTCTGTTTCAACACCCAGATTTCTATATAGCTTCTGATTTGTATTATACTATATTATATATACGATACCTTTAAAAACTAGCGTTTTTAGTCAAGTACGAAAGCAAATCGACCTTAGTAACAATTTGAACTGGTTTCAATTCATCATCTGTGATTATAGCATTCGAATTGGTTTCAAAGAATTTATTCAAAGCAGCTAATGGGGTGTCCAACTTGATTGGTTCATAACTTCTCTTAGTGAATCCTGATTTTTTAGTAATGGTGAAAGATTTTTCAAAATCAGCCAACTTTCTGAAATCAATGATGATCGAACTGATTGAATTGGTCGTTTGAATCTTTTTAGTGGATAAAGATTTCAATATCTTGGATAAGGTGATCAAACCAACTAATCTTCCAGAGTTATTCAAAACTGGCAATTGATCAAACCCATTGGATTGCAATAAATCAAAAGTCTTGGCAACTGTGTCAGATAAAGTGACAGTGACAACTGGAGCTTTGCCAGCAACCAAATCCTTGATAGTCTTACCATTCAAGAATTCGTCAGCCTTGTTAGCACCCGGTGAATCTTCAACTTCGAATCCATTGGAGATTAACCATTCGTCATCGGCAAATTTAGACAAGTAAGATCTGATGGAATCTGGGAAAACAACAACGACAGTATCGTCTTCAGTCAAGTCTTTAGCTACTTGTAAAGCAGCTTGTAAGGCAGAACCAGAAGAACCACCAACCAAAATACCTTCTTCTCTAATAATTCTTCTAGCCAATTTAAAAGATTCAGCATCATCTGTTTTGATCCAATCATCAACATATTTTCTGTTCAACACATCTGGAATAAAATCATAACCAATACCTTCAACCAAGTAACCTTCGGTGGAATTATTTAAAGATTCTGGTTCAGCTAAAATAGAACCTTTTGGGTCAGCACCAGTAACATGAATCTTAGAATTTTTTTCTTTCAAGTATTTGGAAATACCAGTGATGGTACCACCAGTACCAGCACCAGCAACCAAGTGAGTAATTTTACCTTCAGTTTGTTCCCAAATTTCATAACCAGTACCATAATAATGAGCATCTGGGTTGGCTGGGTTACCATATTGGTCCAAAATAATAGAGTTTGGTATTTCTTTTTCCAATTTTTTAGCAACACCAATATGAGATTCTGGAGAGTCCCATGCAGCTTCAGTTGGAGTTCTAATGATTTCAGCACCTAAGGCTTTCAAAACAGAAACTTTTTCGTTTGACATTTTTTCTGGTAAGGTAATGATGGTTCTGTATCCACGAACGGCACCAACCAAAGCCAAACCAATACCAGTATTACCTGAGGTTGGTTCAATCAAAGTATAGCCTGGTTTGATTTTACCTTGTTTTTCGGCTTCCAATACCATATTTTTGGCAATTCTATCTTTAATTGATCCTCCGGCATTGAATAATTCAACTTTGGCATAGACCTTGGCTTTAATTCCCAACGATTGTGGAATTTTGTTCAATTTGACTAATGGAGTATTACCAATAAGTTCTAAAATATCTTCTTTTAAGGCTGGTGGTTTGTTTGTAGATGTCATTGGCTGTCTATTGTTTAACGAAAGATATAGAGATGTGGTGGTTTTATTGGGTTTCTTTTTTTTTTCTTACTTTTTTTTTCAAGTTTTTTGAGTTTGATGGGTGTAATTGTTTTTGTTTAGTGTTTTAGTTAGTTGGTAAGATGCATCTCGTTTTTGTTTGTCTGCTGAAACTGATCAGTGTGTGTGTGTTGTGTGGCTTTTTTTCTTGGTGTATTTGCACAATTCACGCGACACTTTAAAAACTCACCATTCCCCGTCTTATACCGAGAGAAGTGTTCTGTATTAATGCTAAAATACATTCTCACCTCTTCTTTATTTACAAACTGATGATCTTACATTTAATCACATCAGGATCTTCACCAGGAATACCTTTTGTAAAATCAAATACAGAGAAAACCCCTTTTCTGTCTAAAGCAAACACTTTACCTCCATCAGCACTGAAAACCACAGACGCAGATTCACTAAACCTTTCAGCATTAGCAACATCTCCTAATTGAACAACGATTTTCTTATTTTTCGAATCAGTCGAGCTTATTCTTCTTCCTGGATAAAAGTTTGCACTGGCGACTAAAAATAGTTTCCCATCTTTATCAAGGAAAACAATGCCATCACCACGAGGAGATACGGCAATTCTATGTATGAGCGATCCAATTTCATTAATTCTCATAAATGTTTCAGCTGATTCCACACTGGAGTATTTTTCACTTTCATCAGCGCTGTTTAAACTTTTCATATCATTATTATTAACCACATTTTTGGTTGAATCAATTTGACTTCCTTCCAATTTTATTACCAAAGGAGGTCTGCTTCTTAAAGAGCATGATGTGACAATAATCAAGTTCGAATTCATTGTGCCAAATTTAACATCAGTTATGCCTTCTTTAGATAACATCAAATCGTTTTCAGCTTCTGCTCTTTCTTCATAAATGGCACCAGCCAGGTTTTCATCATCAAAATCAGATTTAAATCGTCGATTTGACTTGTAGACGATCTCTGACCACACCAAACGCGGTTTCCGATAATTATCATTTTGGCGATTATTGGTTAATCTAATAATCAAATAACGTGTTTCCCAACTAGTTGCAATAATCAAATGGGTAGACGATGCATTGAAATTCATGATTTTTATTGGGTCTCGATAAGGAATAGTTATTGTCAACGGATCGACAGATTCAAGGGATCCATACTCCAGCATCATCAACCTATGAAGTATAACAAATGGTTGTTCCTTCCCCGATATCCTTTCCTTGGCAGTAATACCACAAGCAACTAAAGAATCGTTTGGTGCAATAGAAATGCATCTAATGGGGAAATTAGTAACGAAAGTGTACATTGGTTGACCAAATTTATATGGAGACATTTTATTCAAGTTGAATATACGCATCACTCCTTTTGTACCAGAAATCACCAAATAATTCCTCGTCAATTTACAGTACATTTGGTCCCATGAACTCAATCTCTTTTTAATATCTAAATCATTAGTACAATTGGTATTATCCTTCGCACCAAAATCGTTTCTCACTATGATTTCTTTGGGCTCGTCACTGTCGCTCTCGGGCAAGGATAGACTATTTAGATTTTCCCCGTATTCTCCAGTCAGTTTACCACAGCATATTAGCTGAGGTTTAATCAGTAAGTTTCCAGTATCTCCCATCGGCACAATATATTCATACACTTCCCATCGTTTATTGCTAATGAGAACAAAACGGGTGATTTCCATACTTGAGTTGTAATCAAGATACGAATGAATCGAAGTACTAGTGGCTCTCTTGATAGAATAATTAGACAGTTTAAAGGGAACTATTGAAGATAGATTCAATTTTAGTTGTTGTGTCGGAAATGTGGATAACTTACGATGGAATGGGAAGCATTTTGCAAAATTGAATTCTTTATTTTCACTTAAACTCTCAAGGAGGTTCTTTTCAAAACTAGATGGAATAATATTGTTATCAGTAGAGTTGTTAAAATCAGTTTCTGTATTAGTTCTTGCTATGCCTGAAATTGCAGGTTCTACAAATGCTCTATGATTTTGCGGGGAAATTGAAGTAGAATTCATCAGAACTGAGGATGGGTAGGACCTAGTCAAATCAACATTTGCCTTTTTGCTTGATATATCTATTGGTAGTGTCTTTGATATGTCAGAATAATTCAGCTGCTGTTTTTGTAACATGTTTTGAATTGGTACTTGGTTGTCCTTCATTTGTTGCAGTTGTTGTTGATAAGAATGAGGGACTTCTTTCAGATCTGTTCTCTCGAATTGTTCCTCTTTGGCAAACTTATAGAATAGACTTAACAAACTCATTGGTTCAGTATTCCCAGCTGTTTCATCTCCTGTTTTAGGTTTATAATTTTCATCCAGTATGGCCTTGATACTTTTCTTGGAGGAAGATGGACGTCGTCTTTCCAAAGATGTTTGTGATTGCTGATTTGAAATTATATTGTAAAGATCACGTAAAGGTTTTACGGGTGCTAAAATTGAAACATTTTGTAGTTGACAAGTGGGACAAATTCTGGCAATATTGAGTTCATTGAAAGTTGATTCTGAGGTTAGACATCCACATGATAGAACGGAAATATCCAGAATCACGCTACCATTATAGCCAGGGATTCGAAGCAAGTCCTCAAGACTTGAAAACTTCTCCATAATACCAAAAATAAAAAAAAAAGAAAATAACCCGTTGAATCGCACACTATATGTATGCTATATTTCAATCACTGAGGTTTGGGTTTATTATTGTCTGTTTTTTTTATTTTCACTTTTCTCAGATCTTGAGATAAGGAGTTTTTTTTTTTCCTCTTCTACCTTACATTGAGATCTAAAGATCTGGTTGTTAATTTTTAGAGAGACAACAAACGTACAATTAACATTATTGGACCTGAATGACACAACATACCTTGATTTGTTATATACACCTAAATTAAACACTAACTAAATCTGAACGACAAACTTTCATACACCAACTCAAATGAATCCACCAAAACAACCTGAATCAATCTCTTGAGTTTTCATCATCTCTTTCATTTACATTGATACTATTGCCGTTATAAGTATCTACCTTATGGGTTTTTTCCTTATTACTAGATGTTTCCATCGAATCGCCATGTACAGTTGGCATTTTCCTTAAAGATCGAGAACCCGGTGTTGTTGGACGACTGTTGATATTAGAAGCTGTGGAATACGCTTGTTGGGAATGTTGATTGAAATGCGATTCAATAGGTATAGGTGGTGAATGTGGCCTCATGACATCTCCGCTAGTCTCATCAACGTTAGGTTCAATATTCAACAACAAGGATGAAGCAGATGTGCTCTCAAACATCAACAGTCCTGGATGACCAGCAATTGGAGGTCGATGAATGTTAATTGATTGGTCATCCTCACTAGACTGCAAATTATCAGCATCACGGTGATCGTATCGAGGAGAACTATCACGATGTTCTTGGTTATGTGGAGCATTAATGCCATAGGAGAAAACTGAAAAAATTGTAGTACCTAAGCTGAATAAAACATTTAACAAGCTACGGAAAATACCTGTTTTTCCGACGTCATTGTCTGGTTTGTCTGAGTCCACCTCATTATACGTAGGTTTCAAAATTAAAGCTGATCTAGGTGTTAAATCCAAGTTGGCCAAAGTGTTGGATTCTTGCTCTTCCAGATAAGTAACACGAGGTAATGCAGGACGATGGAAAGCGTATCCTGTTGGATATGGATAAGCTGTAGTAGCAAAAGACGGCATACTTTTCGCAGGTGGAATGATTTCAACCTCAGAATCTAACCATTTTCTTACATCAATTAACGTGTCCTGGGATTTGAATTCACATTTCATTGTACTTCCGTCAAATAGTTTAATGGATAAAACACATGAATTAGTTGAGGATGTCGAAGTTTTTCTACTTGATGGAGAGTGGACAGATAGTTTTGATTCTACGTTTGCATTTTCTTGCTCTTTAAGTTTTCTTTCCTTTTGATCTGCCTCTAATAAAGCCCTCAATCTTTTCTTTTCTTCAATCCTTTCCTGTCTCATTCTGGCCACCTTCTCCTGATATTTCCGTACCGATTTATCATGATCTGAACTGGACTGAGAATTGTTGCGAGCCAGATTTTCAATGACAACGTTATTTTCATTACTTATGTTCTCACGTGTAGACACATTATCACTGGATTTCACTTTCTTTGTTAATTTTCCAATTATTTTGATAAACTCCTCCTTTGTCGTGTCGTTGGAAATCACTGCCTCGATCTTCCCCTCATTCACAATATAAAAACTAGGAACTATCAAATCTTTGAATAGCTGACTGAAATATCCAAATTCAACGGTATTTTGGGTTAACTTCAACAAAATGAAGTTTGATTTTATTATTGCGGTTGTTTGGTCATCAATAAACTTGGGTAAAAAGGTGTCCGTGTTTTCCGTATAAGTTGAAGTGACTAGATAAACAAAAAGTGCTTTTTGTTCACTTATCGTAGAAGATACTGCTTGCTCAACTGATGTGGTAAATGAGCGATGTATATTATCTGACATTTGATGAGAAATACTAGACTGACAAAACAGACAAAGACCTATTAGATATTAAAGAAGATGAAAATCTTTGATGGGAAAGAAAATCTGTGAACCCGTTTGTAGATTTTATTTTTGGATATTTTTTTTTGTGTGTGAGTGTGACTTACATCCGTGTGCGGTGAAAGAGATAAAATTTATCTATTGTGTGTGTGAGGTGAAATTATGATCGTTAAGGTTTTCTTAATTGCTTTTTTTTTCTGTAATATTCTTTAACCCGGTGTGATGATTTATTGCCAACAAATGTGTGATTGTTACCCAAATTTTTTTACAACTAAACAACTTTAACAGGTTTGACTAGCATCTATTTCAATTCCAACACATTCTACAAATGTCTAAACAATGATCGTTGCGCTAACAATCAAATCAGGCTAATTCACAAAACTAGACACATATGAATACGAAGCTCACTATTTTTTATTTTTCTTCTTTTTCGTTTTATCCTCAAAATTAATATACGACACAGGAACTCCTTTCTCTTTTAATATGTCTATAATCAATTTACCATGAGGACCTTGTACTTGAACATCATTATCAACAATTGTAGAAGAACCGGAACATTTATTTCTCAATTCTTTAGCTAAAGTTTCGGTCTTGATTTCAAATTTTTCATAATTGGAAACTCTAGTAACGACTTTTCTTCCAATCTTTAGTTCTGTAACAATTTCAATCTTTGGTGGTGTCCCCTTATAAACCACAGAGTTGTTAATTTGATAATATGGAGAAAATTTGGTAAGAAAGTGTTTCAACAACTGATCACGAGGCATTTCAGTTTTTGTACCCAATTCTGCATCTGGTTTAATAAGTTTGGGATCATCAGCAACCAATGAAAATTTCTTGATATAAGACTCTAACAACGATTTTGCAGCGGCTGCAGTAAAATACTCATCATATTCAGCATCCAATTTATTGAAAAATAAACGAAGATTTTTCGTTGGCTTGTAAAGTGGAATAACCTTTAGGGTGTTCGGGGATGCATTAGATGTAGATGTAGGTTTAGATTTTGTTTTCGGGGTTGCATTCGACTCACTAGTAGTGATATTTAGTTGAATTATGGATAATTCTTCGTCCTTACCTTTCACTTTAATATAGTTAAGTTTGGCCATTTCCTTTAAAAATTTGGAAGCCTTTTTCCAAGACGTTTTCTTCATAGTAATACTAGATGGTACATTTTTGTTAACATATGACATAAATGTAGATGCAGGTGTGGGTAATTCAATATTATTCACTGACTTTATTGATTTAATAAACAAATTATCAATTTCCTCTGTAGTCAATTCAGGAAGTTCATGTTTCTGTTCTTTGGCGGGTTTGGGTTCTGGTACCGTTTCGTTAGATTGCTCTTTGACAGTATCTGACACTGGAATTGTTAATTCTTTCTTCTCCAATAATGTATCATCTAAATGGTGAATGATTTCCACTGCAACACCTGATCTACCCACCACTGAATCAAACTGTGTCATGTTCAATTTACAATGACCAATGGCAGTGACTTTTTGGGGATTGTCGTGACTTACAATCCCCACAATCGCACCCTTGACTGCTCGCTTATCAAATGGAGGAACTGTTCCTGGTAACATGAGGTCGGCTCCCTTAGCTAATACTCCGAGAACATGTGGATGTGTGGCAATTGTTGGCAAAATAGTTGGATACTTCATTAACGTGAATATAGTAGGATATATATCCGAGTCTCGGGTATGGAACCAAACAGGGACTTCATTCTCATCAAAATAAATTGACCCGGAAACTTTTTCAAAGGATACAAAACTGGCCTTTTTGATTGTCGATGGAAGTATTTTTTCAGTTTCCTCCTTAGTTAGTTCTTCAAGAGGCAAAGAATACGCATCTGCAATACATGACAATAGCCTTTTTCTTTCAGAAGTTTTGATATTTGAAGATGGTTTGATTTGGGCTGGTTTTTTAAACATGACAGGAATGTGTTTTTAGTAGGAATAGAGGCAAAAGAAGAGTACCACTTGAAGATTGCGTTGGACTGCATTTTTTTTTGTCAGATTTTGACAGAATCGCAACTTTATTGCCAAAACGAAAAACCCTTCACAATTGATGAAAGTGCTGGAATATGATTAGCAAAAGTAATTCAACTTCTCCAAAGTTTATCTGTTAATTTTTCATCACCTGATTCAAGTTGAACTAATTGCTATAAAAACCAAAGAAATAGAGAAGGAAAATAAATCGTACTTATAGCATTTTTAAATTAGAAATGCAAAATTCTATTTATGAAGCAGATTTTTAATTAGTTGGCCTCATCAAAGAACACTTTGTCCAAATTCAATTTAAAGAATACAATACTATCGAGCACCTGAAAAGTGGAAATATCTTTGGAAGCACTTAATTGAGATAAGTTCTGTAATACGTATTCTATGAAATTTAACTAATTGAAACACTAAAAACTTTGCATCCCAGAAACGCATCAAAAAAAAATCAAAAAATACCAAGCAATGAAAATTTCATCCAGTCTCATCTCACTGATTAATAAACCCACCAGGATAGTTCCGTTGATGTCAGTTAGCAAGAAAATCAAGTTAGACAATATGGCTAAAATTTGTACTCATTCAGGTTCATTTCATGCCGATGAATCCCTTGCTGTTTATTTATTAAAATTATTACCTAAATATTCTCAAGCCGAATTAGTCCGTTCAAGAAACCCAGAAGATTGGGAATCTAGTGATATTGTTGTTGATGTCAGTGGTAAATACGATGGTGTCAAATATTTTGATCATCATCAACGTGAATTTGATACTACGTTCAACGAAAACTACACAACCAAATTATCCTCTGCTGGGTTGGTGTATAAACATTTTGGTAAAGAAATAATCAAAGGAGTTTTGAAATTGGAAGATGGCAATCCAAATATTGAATTGTTGTACGACAAAATATATAAGGAATTTGTTGAAAGTTTGGATGCTAATGATAACGGTATCAGCAATTACCCTAAAGATATTTCACCAAAATTCACCGACAAAAACATTACATTACCTTCCATTGTGTCACGATTGAACCCAAGTTGGAATGAAAGTTGTACTGATGCTGACTATGATCGTCAATTCTTGAAGAGCAGTGAATTGATGGGTACTGTATTTGTGAGTTTATTGGAAGGATACGGTAAAAGTTGGTTACCTGCCAAATCAATTGTTGCTAAGGCATTTGACAATAGATTTGAAGTTGACAAATCTGGTGAAATACTTGTATTGGATCAATTCTGTCCATGGAAAGAGCATTTGTATAACATTGAAAAAGAAAACAATGCTGAAGGTTTGATCAAATTTGTGTTATTCAAAGATTCGAGTGGAAAATGGAGAGTATCAACAGTCTCCGTCACCTCAACCTCTTTTGAATTTAGATTGGGACTTCCACAAGAATTAAGAGGGTTAAGGGACCAAGAATTAAGTGAAAAATCAGGAATTGATAGTTGTATATTTATTCATGCTGCTGGATTTATTGGAGGAGCTAATACTAAAGAAGCCGTTTTGGAATTAGCCAGATTGTCTTTGAATACAAAATAGAGTACATAAGAAAATGATAGTAAGTAGTCTTATAATTGTCAAGAATTCAACACACTCCAAATCGAACAGTCATTCTTTGCTATATAGTGTAGTTGGGTGACGACTTCCCAATAAGTTGTTCCCACTTCTTTTTTGGTTTGTTGTTGTCTCTACTATTATAATGCGGTTCATTGTTGGTAAGCGCAATTTCGGATGGATGTTTGGAATTTCATTTATCCGAGAGCAGAAAATGAACTTTTGTTACCCAAGCTAATGGTTTTCTTCAAGGCTAACCTTGCCCACATTTCAACCACAGCGCAAAAGCGCTTTTCATATTTTCACAATTTGTAAGGCAAAGTTGGAAGGTAAACCCAAGAAAAATTGTAATCGTTTTGAAATGTAGTAATTGTAAGCACAGTGTTTTGCGAGGAATTATAAAATATCCGATGAGTTTACTTGGCATGGGTTTACATCGCATCCACATTCCTAATTAGGCATTAAGGTAAAACTGGACTTTCTTTTTCTCGTTCACATTGTATTCAAGTGGGTGGTCATTAAAGTTTTATGAGGAGCAACAAAAGTCATTCAATACATAAATGTTTACCTACTACAAGAGAAACAACTCGTTGTTTGATCATTAAGTTATAGATCCCCTCGATGAATAACTATGGCACGGAACAACGACGGAATAAAATAACAAAACAAGAAAGTCCTACACAAAACCGTTTGCCTTTTTTTGCAAATTTCGTAACTGTGTTACTTTTTTTCGCATTTACAATTGCGTTAAAATTGAGGAAAAGCAGCTTATACCAGACTGTGAAGATTCATTAAAGTTGTTATTTAAAAGCCATAGATTGATATTACAATATATGTCATTATTATATGATCCACTAACCTTCTAAACAAACATATAGTATTCTTGTCTGTCAACTGTCATCCAAAATTTTAGACTTAACTTTCTTTTTTATCTAAGGTGTTTTGCGCTTTTCATGCACTGCATGGTACACAAAGCTTAGTTTCAAAAGTAAGAAAAAACTGAAAAGCAAAATATCCTGCATATACCAAATCTTATTAATCATCATTTGGAAAAAAAAAATCTCTTCGATATCTCTCTTAAATTAGAAACAATATATATATAGACCCCCTTCACCCAATTTATGGTATTCATATTACTGTTTACTGTTTTTTCTCCCCCTTTTTTCTTATTTAATACAACTTTAGATGTGTACACTTTTTAGTCAACAACTATGAAGGAAGGTGCTAGTGTATTAAGTATTTCATCAGAAAATCAAGTTGGTGTCAAAGTTCGTAATTTGACAGTATCTGTTAAATCACAACAACAAAAAACAACTAAACATACTGAAGATCAGGAGGCACAATATGAACAAGGAACATCCAAGATATTAAACAACTTGTCATTTGATATCGAATGTGGTCAACTTGTGGCAATTATGGGTGGGTCAGGTAGTGGGAAAACCACATTATTAAACACTTTATCACAACGAACCAATATCAATAATAAAAACTTGGGGTTTTCTGGATCTGTTACCTATGAAACTTCTAGTCTGAATAAACATATCAAGCATGCATATCTTTTACAAACAGATATATTTTTGCCTGGGTTGACCGTATGGGAAACATTATCAACACAAGCAGACTTACGATTACCTTCACATGTCACTAAACAAGAAAAAATTGAATTGATTGAATATATTTTAGATGTTCTTGAATTAAGTCACCTTAAAAATACATATGTGGCTTCATTTTCCCTGAATGCAAGTACTTTATCTGGAGGAGAGCAAAGACGAGTATCATTGGCCATACAAATGTTGTCGAAACCAGCAATTCTATTTCTTGACGAACCAACAACTGGACTAGATACATCATCATCTTTGAAATTAGTTCACGTTTTGAAGAAACTAGCGTCACCAGAATACGGGATCACTATTATTTTATCCATTCACCAACCAAGACCTGAGATTGGACAACTTTTTGATAAGATTTGTTTGTTGACCAGAGGAGGAAGACTTGTTTACTTTGGAAATTTGGCCAATGCCGAGATGTATTTCAATAATCTCAACTTTTTGGGCAGAGATTCAGATGATCATTCAAAACACATTTTGGAATACATTATGGATTTATCAGTGAAAGACACAACATCAGTTGAAAAGGAACAACAAACAGTAGAAAGAATCAACAAATTGGTACAAACATGGAGTAATAATCATCAGTTCCAGCAACAACAGGAAGAAAACAGATCTTCCAAAGAATCACATCAATTCAAGAAAAACTTGACGCTTTTCAGTAAACCAAAAACAGATAAGATTTCTTTCTGGCAGGAAGTTAACGTCTTGACGAAACGAACATTTAAATTGACTTTCCGTGATTATAAACGTTTACTAGTTTTCAACGTGGGAATAGTTATTATTGGTGTGACAGTTGGTTGGATGTTCTATCGTCCAAAGCACGACCTTGCCGGTATAAGATCATTGACATCCACTCTTTATGTCGCCATGGAAATTATGGGATTTGTACCAATGTATTTTGAAATCGAACGTTTGTGGGAAACAGATGGTGTATTTTTTTATAGAGAATATCTGGAAAATCAAGTGAGTATTCCTGGATTTTTGATTTCCCGCAGATTAGGAAAACTCTTTTTAGAAGATTTGCCCATGTCATTATTGTTTTCCATTATTACGTTTTTCATGTGGGGGTTAAGATTAGGAGATGGAAGCCATTTTGGAATTTATTTTGTCGTCGTGTTTTTAATAGAATTATGTTGTATGGGAACAGCTATGTTTTCATTTGCTATTGCCCCCAGCTATCCCATTTCCGCCTTACTTATCAACTTAATTTATCAAATCCAAAATAGTGCCTGTGGATATTTTGTCAATGCAGCAACCATGCCAGTTTATGTGAAATGGACAAAATATCTCGCTTATTTTTGGTATGCATTTGGTGCGTTAACAAACAATCAATTCAGTGGTTGGCACGGGAAATGTCCATATAATGATATCAACGATCCAAGATGTCAAGAATTTTCTGGGGACTATCAAATCAAAATACTAGGGTTCCCAGTTGGATGGGTTGGTGCACCAATTGGTTACTTGGTGCTTTGGACAGTGGGATTCTTTGTGTTGAGTGGTATTCTATTCTATTTCAAACAGCATGATGTAAGCATGGCTAAAACTAAGAAAAACACTATTGGAGAAGGCGAGGAAGATCATGAAGCTTTACATCAAAAGAAAACAGAAAGAGAACAAGATTATATTACTGACAAACATGACTTGGAAATAAATATTAATAATATCCATTTGGATGTGACAACGAGTAACTTATTTGGTCAAACAAAATCCACAAAAACTTTATTAGACAATGTGACTGCATCTTTTCAAGCAAATAAAGTTAATGTAATAATGGGACCCTCAGGTAGTGGGAAAACAACACTTCTCAATTATTTGTCAAACAGACTTTCACGAAATTCCAAATTTATAGCACTGGGATCAATTCGTTTAAATGGTATTCAAAAAATATCTCGTGATCAACTTTCTAAAATTTCTGCCTATGTGACTCAACATGACAGTTCTTTGATTGAACAGTTGACTGTCCGTGAGACTTTATACTACCAAGCAAAACTTCGTTTGCCTTTGGATCAGCATAAATTTATCCCCACTATTATTAACAAATTAATTAGACAAACAGGGTTGGTTGATTGTGCAGATACGTTGATTGGGTCGGAATATGTCAAGGGTATTAGTGGTGGTGAAAAAAGAAGGGTTTCTATTGCTATTCAATTGTTGAGTAGACCTAAAGTTTTATTTCTTGATGAGCCAACTTCCGGGTTGGACTCATCCACTGCAGAAACAATTCTTACATTGTTGGGTGAATTAGCCAAGGAAAACAATACCACCATTATTTTAACCATCCATCAACCAAGTGAACAATTGTTCTATAAGTTTGGATCTTTGTTGTTATTGGGTAGAGGAGGAAAAGTTATATATGATGGAACTTCAGTCGGTATTGTTGAATATTTGGAAAGTTTAGGGTATAATAATCCAGAGGGCCACAATATTGCTGATTATATATTGGATTTAATATCTCGTGGGATGAATGAAGACAAAATGCAACTGGAAAGAAGAGTAGCCGAATTGATTTCTTATTGGCAAGCTAATAGCATCAAGAAATTATGTAGCACAGCCACTTTCCTGCAAGAGATTATTGATTTACCCCAGTACTATTATCAAAGATTGCCAATATTTATTACGTTCCCAACTATATTCCGAAGACAATTATTGACGTCATACCGTGCCAAGGATGTTGTTATTAATCGTGCCGGACAAACGATTTTTTTGGCAATTGTCCACACCTTATATTTTACACCATTAAGAAACACACAGGAAGGGATTAGCAATAGATTGGGGTTGGTGCAAGAAGTGCTTAACTTATATTTCGCTGGATTGATTAACAATATCACATTATACCCATTTGAAAGAAACTTGTTTTATCAAGAATACCGTGATGGAATATATGGGGTTACTGAGTTTGGGTTATCATATTTAATCAACGAATTACCAACAGAAGTTATTCCATGCTTCTTTTTTGCGGCCTTGATTGTTTTTGCTTGTGGATTACCCAGAACGCCACAAATGTTTTTTGCAATGTTTGGTACTGGGTTTGTTTCTATCAACTGTGGTGAATCATTAGGGATTTTTGTCAATAGTATTTTTACTCATATGGGAGTGGCAACCAATGTTTTGAGTACCTTTGTTTCCTTGGCTATTTTCATGGGAGGTACAATGTCATTGCATATGCCTGGATTTTTCAAAGGAATCAATTTTATTAGTCCTATGAAGTATGCTGTCGCTATCTGTGCCAATTTAGGTTTCAAAAACCAGAGTTTCAAATGTAATAGCGAAGCGGCTGATTGTCTTTTAACAACAGGAGAAGATGTATTGAGCTACTACAATATGAAACAAAATTTGGGCCCAATGGTCGGTGGATTAATTGGATGTCTTGTTATTTATAGAGTGGTTGCTATTTTATCAATTTACGTCAGAGTTAAATGGTTTTAGCATTAGAATGTGTATATATGTATTAATAACAGGTAGTAGTTATCTCAGAATGGTTTAAATCAGCAGTTAAAGTATCTGTCTTTATGTTGTATGAACATGTATGGGTTGGTCATAAAGCATGCAACGCAATACTAAAAACAAGAGGTGGTTTCTGGTTCTATATTTGAACCAACATTAATCTACAAATATAACATTAATTATAATCCAAATGAGTACCACTTGGTATAATATCAGGTTATCAAGCTCAATGCTGAATTGTTGCTGTTTTTCCGAAAACTTTCGATTTTTATGCTTGACTAGACTAAAATTTGATATGTAAAGACTAAGTCTAAGTTCTTATCAATTTTACCCAACATTTTATACCAAAATATGCTAGTAATCCTGAAGGATTTTGATAGTGGCTAACAAAGGTTATTGTTGGAAAGTGATAACCATGTATATCAACTAATAGTTGTATTATAGTAGTGTCTATATATCAAATTGAATTATATCTTTAACTTTAAGCCCTTGATAAGGAAGTAAAAATAAAAAAAGGAGAAAGGAGGGGAAGGGGGGGGGGAGGAAAATCAAAACAGGGAGGGAGCAATTGGTGAAACATGCAAAGATTATGCGAGAAACAGTATCACAAAAAATAGGAAGGAAATTATATCCCTGAAAATTAGCGATTGATTAATTTAACTTAAATCAAAGTAAAACCACAACAAACCAAATAAGAGTTTAATAACCACATTGAGGAAGTATTCATAACAAAAATGAGTACCACACAAATTCCTGATTGGTTGAAATTAAAAGAAGCTGATTCTACAGGAAGTACACAAAATTAGATATGTGTGTTTCGATAACCATTTGGAAATAGTTGTGGTATTATTTGTAGTTAATTGGTAATTATAAGTTGTAGTATTTGTAGTTTATCTTTGCTTTTGCTACTGATTCAATTAGATTAAAAATAAGAAATATTTAATAAGAACAATTTAGAATTATACTATATAAATACTGTACTAATTAGTATTAGTAAACAATACTAACCTCACCACCACCACACTATCAAGATTATTATTTTTTATTTTTTATTTTCATTTATTTTTTTTTTTTGCTTCTACAATTTTCCTTTACTATTTCTTTCTTCTTCTTTCTTTAAGTTAATCATTTCCTGTTTGATTTATTTTCATCATTAGGAAAATGACGTTGTATACTTATACAATTAGATGGTATGTTAAATCAATCCCAATCAACTGGAAAGATTGTTCAATATATTGATTTTGTGATATCAAGGAGGGGCGGATAACTCGCGTACAAGGAAATTTTTTGTTGTTAGTTTGTTTGTGTGGTTGATCCTATTCGGAGTTTGATTCTTATCAATAATTTGATGAAGCTGGACTACACAATCAATCCATTCTAGACATCAAAAATGTGTCAATCATAAAAACAATAAAGCAGTGTTTCATTATTTCGTGTGGGTTTAAATGTCAAGATACTAACAAATTTTTTTTCTAGGCCATTGAAAGATGAAAACATTCATTCTATTCAAATAACTGGCAATTTTGACAATTGGTCAAGATCATTACCTACTATCAAGTCGACCAAAGAATATTTGCAAGAGATAAAATTGGAATCTAGACAAGATGTTGTGTTCAAGTTCATTATTAATGATGACCAATGGATTGTCAATGATCAATTTAAAGTGACTCATGATGAACATGGCAATTCTAATAATATTATTTACGCTGATGAGTTGGTTGAGGAAGTTGATAAGGAGAACAAAGCAAATACAGGCGCCACAAGTGAATCCAAAGATAAAGAAAATGCACCGGAGTCAAGTTTATCTGAGACAACTGTTGCTCTCAAACCTGAAGCTAAATCTGCATCCAAACCAATTGCTCTCAAAAATGACAATGATGCCAATGATCTACCAGAACCAACTATTCAGAAAGAGCAACCTAAATCAACAGAACAACATGAAAGTTTAGAAGCAATTGGTATTGAAGATCACGAAAGTTTTGTTGAGCCCGTGGTATCTCTGAAATCCCCATCGAAATCAATCATTACTGAGGATGATATTATTTCTGACATTGATTCGCACGGTGACAATGTTCCTAAGAAGTCAGGCGACCTTCCACAACCATCCTCAACTCAACAGACATTGAATCAGGTTTTAACTCCGTCCTCGTCTTTTGCAGCTGTTTCGTCACCTCCAGTTTCCTCCGATTACGAACACCTCGATACAAAACACGAGGACCAAGAAACTGAATACAACACTGCCGCTAATTCTGGAGTTTCCACCGACACCCAAGGAAATGAGATAGTTAGTACATTCCAAGAAAATAAGCCAGTCAAACCAGTATTATTGCCCCATGATTCTGAATCTACTCTTGAAAGAACTGGTAGTGAAACTAACACAAACAACAATAACTCACCTCGTATCCCTGGACATTATCCATCTAGTCCTGAACACAAATCATCATCAACAGCCTCATTACAATCTGGCAATAACGCTGGTGAAAATGACTCGCAATATACGGGCAAGCGTGAAAGCTTGATATCCAGGTTGAGAAATTTATTTAGATAATTTGTTATTTTCATCTTCATTATTTGAATAGAAAGGAAGTGGAGAGGAAATATTGAAGACTGCTTTGTTGCAATAAAGCAAACTAAGGATATATGTAGCTTTTAGTTGTTGTTTATTCTGTTTTAATAATAGTATTAATTGTTTTGAGAGTTTGAAGGTGTAAATAGTGTTCTCCTTTTCAGTAGTTCTACAACGTTACGATCAGTATTCTCATCAATGACTATATTACCTTATCAATTATATGCATGTGTACATTATATTAATCTATTTCGAAACATCCACCTATCAATTCTTTTTTTTCTTCTTCTTGTTCTTCTTTTTACTGGAAGTAGTAGTAGTAGTTTTTTCCTCTTTAGCATCAGGTTTATTCTGTTCAATTTCCTTTGTAGCCAAATTCTCTGATTCTGGAATAGGAGTATTTTCTAAACTTGGTTCGATTGGTTTTTCATATTTCACATTAGTCATTAAACCAGCTAATCCCACAACATGTAAATTATCATTAGTTAAACCTTTGGGACCAATGAAATTTAATAATCGTGACAATTCTTTAGATTTGGTTGTGGTGTATCTTATACATTTCCCAGAATTAGGTTCATAAAGTTTGAAACTTACAGCATGAGTTGAAATTTTGTTTGATTTTGGTTTGGATGTGGCTGCTGATTCTGAAGTTGATTTTTTAGATTTTTTAGATACATTGGTATATGTGGTTGATAAAGTTGTTGTTGTTGGATAGTTTGCTAACAAGTCGGTTGATAACTCTATAAACTTCTCTATGCTCGTCACTTTAGGCATTATGGGTAAATAATTGTTGTATATTATAGCTTTGGTAAGAAGGTTTTTGATTGTTGAAAAGAATTTTTTTTTCCATTTCGATTCTCACACAAATTGATATTAGAAGTCGTGTGGCACAATTCAATTGTATACGAACCCCAAGAACTTGTCTTACTGTCAAACAAACATTGTACATAGTGGTATTGCATGAAGAACTATTGAACATATATTGAGTTCAGTAGAGGGTGTCAATTACTAGTTATTCAAAGACTTTTTAAGTTTACTAATAATACAAAAATTTATTAACTATATAAAATGCCACATCTATTATTCTTGATTGGTCTTGTTCATAAAAGAGACTGCGCTATCTGTTAAACTTCCAGAAAAGTTCTATCTCATCTATATTTAACAGCTGGTCCCTTTTCTCTTCTAGCTTGCAATTTTTGTTGACGTTTACTAGTAGCAGAATTGGTTTGTTTAGTTTCTGCTTGTTGTTCCTCTGGTGTAGAGCCATTTGATTTATTCTTTTTAATGAATGGTAAAATAAAATTACTCAATTTGTAAATAGCAAATCCAGGAATTATCAAGTACCCATACCATACTTTATTACTTCCAAAAATAATCATCAAAATATCGAACCCCCAAGTCAAATAGATAACATCAAAATAATATTCATATAAACTCCCCAGTAATCTAATGTCTTCACCACTTGAAACTAAAGAGTTACCATTGGTATATTTGGGACGACCAAATTTTTCCAAAGAATATTGTAAAAATATACTTGGGATGGAGAAAATTATCCACGGTTTATAGGAAGATGGACGATGGAAAATGGAGATAATTAAAAACACAATAATGTTAATTGATGCGGAAATGATTAATAATTGATTTAATATGTTGGTATTGGCTACTGCCAACTTCTTAGCTGATGCAGATGCCATTGTTAATATTGTTAAATTGGGTAAATAGTATGAAGGAAGCTTTGGCAGGCGTTGTTATTTTTTTCACCAATTATTATCATCACCTGCGGAGGTTAGTCAATTTGAGATTGTGCGAGGGAAAAAAAACGACCTCCATACACTACCTCAAGTATAAGTCCAGTCCAATTGTTCGCTATAGAGAGATTTCCTAGCCGGAATGCACGACAATCCTGAGACGGAAGTCGATCGTCGATGCCCATGGTGCGTGGTGAAAAATTTTCTTAGAAAATTTGTTCTTTCCTTCAACTGCTTTTAAGAAAGGGAGGTTCAAGTGGTTTAAGTACGACGGTCACAAAGATTGCGGCTTATGAGGCCCGAACTGAGTTGAAATACAAAATCAAGATATAATTATATACCTTACTTGTCTATATTGTTTTATAATACATTCTTCAGATATTTAAATTTCTGTGTATCATCCTATAAAACAGAGATACATTCAGTACATTTAGTATACTGAGTGAACTGGTACCTGTGACATTCAAGATAACTGTTTCGCGCACGCTGGCAGACGAACACCAATAGTATGATGAAGAACTGACCATGGTGTAAGAGGTTTGATGGAGTTTCTTTTTTTTAGAAGAGGTTGATAAGCCAACAGATAAGGAGTAACAAGTAACTCGCAACATTGTATAACATAAGTTTATATCTAATCGGAATTTACTAAGAAAATCAATCCATTCAGAAGGCACTCAATCATTGAAAAAACGAGCTTAATGAGTAGACGGTCTGTTCATATGAAACAATTGAAAGGGTTGAATATTGTTTGGAAAATTATATAATTCATGTCAAACTGGGAGGCTTAAATTATGGTCACTCCACAGATTATGAAACGTAGTTACACAATTCTTGGACCTGGAAATCCCACAAGAGAGCGTTAGTTAGTTTGCACTCTCCTCACCAGTTAAACTACCCATGATTCTCCAATGTGGCTTATTTAAGTATCAGACAACAGATACATGGTTTCCAAGTGGTCTCATTTTTGGTTTACTGGAGTCTGCATTCCCCACAAAAGTACCTTTCGAAACTAATTAATGTAGCTTCTATTTGATAGCCTCTGTTATGGAAATAGATTTTCTCTGCCCAGTGGGTGTAATTATTCCCAGCTGGAACTATTCCGATAGATATGTTTTAATGTCAATTTAAATCTTGTAATAATAGTAAGGATGCGGTTTATCCGCGATCTTCTTAATACCTGTGGAGTTACTCCAGAACAGAGGTTCAATTTTTTCTTAGTTGGTAAATTATCCGAGCAACACGGGGTAGCTTGGTTACTCCAGTTGAGTATGTAAACTATAGATGAAGATTTCAACACGCAATTATTACCCCACCTTGGCGAATTACTAATCGACCATTTGTTAATCCAGAAAAAATTATACACAAACACTGCCTTTTTTTAAAAAAAGCGTTATTTTGATGGAACGATAATTAACGATGGTTCTGCACAAAAATGTGGTCCAAAGCCCCAGACTATTCTGAAATATGATTTGTTACTCAATTTAGTGAATAATTAAACATAAAATCTGGAGAAAAATTTTTTTTTTGCTCTCATGACCAGTGGCAAATTCTGGGTAACGAGGCTTAACATTAATCCGCAAATTACCTGGCAACAGAGAAAACACCCAAAAAGTTCTGTCGTACGAGAAAACCTACAGTTGTTTCCGATTTCTCCGAGCACTAAACACAAAGAGACCAGTAATGCTAAAAAATTTTTTATTTCTGCATTACTGATTTTAGCAAATACACGTCTAATTTATTGTATTTGTTAAACATTCTTTTCCTGAAATTTTAAGAAAATGTTTTGGTTTGTTGGAATTCCATTTAAACGGTACTTTGGGGTGCAGACAGCAATCCATTTGGAGAGTGGCAAGTCTACACGAATTTAGCTAAGGTTCACTATATCGTGTAACAAGAAATTTCTATACCAAATAAACAGCACTTGATTGAACTACAATATGTAAAAACTTGCTTTTATTACCAGTCTTCATACATACCCCGGTCTTCTCTTTTCAATATTCTGTATATGTCTTTACAACTCTTAACACTCCGTAAATGTGCCTTTCGAATACTTTTGCAGCTGGATATTTTTCCGGTGCACCTTTTCAGTTATCTTTTGCAACTTTTCGCGAGCAATGACAAAAGTTTGGGGCGTGAGGCAACAAAATGCATGGCATTACCAGTACAGTATCGCCACAAGTGGTTTTCCTTGGCATTTCTTGATTGTTTAGTAGAACAATTCAATAAGACTTTTTTGATCATGAATTTTTTTTGCCATGAAGGTGCTTTCATTGTTCAAGGTTGAAGGGGAATTGAAAAATTTGTAGAGTCACAATCAAATGACTTGATAATTTGATAGAAAAAAAAAAGAAACCTTAAAAAATATTCATACCAATGTATGCATAACCATAAAGAACTTACTAATTATGCACCTGCAATCAGAAAGTCATTTCTTACGATGATTTGCCAAATGACCGTAAAACGACTAGCAAAAACAGTGACATTTTTTTTGAAAAGGTGGAGATGAAAACCATTCTGGTTTGTTTCGTCATTTACACAAATATTCGACACAAAAACTATTAATTCAATACAAACAAAAAAATGTGCAGGAAGTCTTGGAACCGATACAAAAATTTTTACAAACCATGTACACTATTGTTTTGGGGAAGAATTAGTCGGGGAAGAAGGCCCAGAAACTTGAGTAAAGAGTGGATTCAACACTTTATAATAGTATCATTTTGTAACACAAAAATGAAATACACCCAATAAAAACTGTTGAAACATTTATCCGTCAAGCTTATTCGATGGAGTACAACACTTTACATTTCTTCCGAAACAATAACTATATAAACCCATGTAAGTCTCCCCTCTTTTGTTTCAAACATCTTACCAATTTTTCTCTTCACTACTTTTCCAACTTAACAATCTTCACTTATAATCTCAACGAATCATGTCGTCCAAGATCGAAAGAATCTTTTCTGGACCTGCTTTAAAAATCAATACTTATTTGGACAAGCTTCCAAAAATTTACAATGTTTTCTTCATTGCTAGTATATCCACCATTGCTGGTATGATGTTTGGTTTTGATATTTCGTCAATGTCTGCCTTTATTGGTGCTGAACATTATATGAGGTATTTCAATTCTCCAGGATCGGATATCCAAGGGTTCATTACTTCATCCATGGCTTTGGGTTCTTTCTTTGGTTCTATTGCCTCCTCATTTGTTTCTGAACCCTTTGGTAGAAGATTATCATTATTGACTTGTGCTTTCTTCTGGATGGTCGGTGCTGCTATTCAATCATCAGTTCAAAATCGTGCTCAATTGATTATTGGTAGAATCATTTCTGGTATTGGTGTTGGTTTCGGTTCTGCTGTTGCTCCAGTTTATGGTGCTGAATTGGCTCCAAGAAAAATCAGAGGTCTTATCGGTGGTATGTTCCAATTCTTTGTCACCTTGGGTATCATGATCATGTTTTACTTATCCTTCGGATTGGGCCACATTAATGGTGTTGCTTCATTCAGAATTGCTTGGGGACTTCAAATTGTCCCTGGTCTTTGTTTGTTCTTGGGTTGTTTCTTTATTCCAGAATCTCCTCGTTGGTTGGCTAAACAAGGTCAATGGGAAGCTGCTGAAGAAATTGTTGCCAAGATCCAAGCTCATGGTGATCGTGAAAACCCTGATGTTTTGATTGAAATTTCTGAAATCAAAGATCAATTATTATTGGAGGAGTCCAGTAAACAAATTGGTTATGCTACTTTATTCACCAAAAAGTACATTCAAAGAACCTTCACTGCTATTTTCGCCCAAATTTGGCAACAATTGACTGGTATGAACGTTATGATGTACTATATCGTTTATATTTTCCAAATGGCTGGTTATTCTGGTAACAGTAACTTGGTTGCTTCATCCATTCAATATGTTATCAACACTTGTGTCACCGTTCCTGCATTATATTTTATTGATAAAGTAGGTAGAAGACCATTATTGATTGGTGGTGCCACTATGATGATGGCTTTCCAATTCGGTCTTGCTGGTATTTTGGGTCAATACTCAATTCCTTGGCCAGATAGTGGTAACGACTCAGTCAACATTAGAATTCCAGAAGACAATAAGTCTGCCTCCAAAGGTGCCATTGCTTGTTGCTACTTGTTCGTTGCTTCCTTTGCCTTTACTTGGGGGGTCGGTATTTGGGTCTACTGTGCTGAAATCTGGGGTGATAACAGAGTTGCTCAACGTGGTAATGCCATTTCCACTTCTGCTAATTGGATTTTGAATTTCGCTATTGCCATGTATACCCCAACTGGCTTCAAGAATATTAGCTGGAAAACATATATCATTTATGGTGTCTTCTGTTTCGCTATGGCTACCCATGTCTACTTTGGATTCCCAGAAACTAAGGGTAAAAGATTGGAAGAAATTGGTCAAATGTGGGAAGAACGTGTTCCTGCTTGGAGATCAAGATCTTGGCAACCAACCGTTCCTATTGCCTCCGATGCCGAATTGGCAAGAAAGATGGAAGTTGAACACGAAGAAGATAAATTGATGAATGAAGACTCTAACTCCGAATCCAGAGAAAATCAAGCCTAAATGGAATTTAGTCGCAACTTCAATTCTTCATTTTTTCAAATTCATTATTTCAAAATACCTATTCTGTTGTTTTCAAATGAAAAATTAGTATAATGTTTCTTTAATTCGTTATGTGTGTAGATATTTGTTATTAAAAGAATAAATACTTTTTTATCAGTATTGTTTTCGTTAGTCCTACTTGCTGAAGATTAATTTTTTTTTTCTGAAGCAGTTTCGTCAAAAAGTTGTGGTAAAGATATTTACCTCCAACAGCTTATTTAGACAGAATTGACAAGTCATATAATAAATCAGTATTTGTCACTTCAACCTGTGCAACGTATGCGTTTGCCACAATGAACATTTGTCAATTGTTAAAAATGCAAACCAAGTAGTTCTAAACAGCTATTCATTATTGTTGAATGGCTACAATAACGTTTATTCAATCATCAAGCAAAATAGTAACCAGTTCAAGCTAGTTACTTTTGAAGACTATCACTACGCAATAGTTACTCGACAACCAATATTTAACAATACACCTAAAGGGAAAGTCCACAACCACACTAAACACCTGTTTCTAATTTTAAGTTTCAAATATAAGGTACCATATTAATTAATTTTCTCAATTCGTTTGCATGTCAATTTTACAATCAAAAACTGTTTATTGTATTGCCTTTACTTTTGTTGCTACAAATGCTGGTTTGATCTTGTTTGACGAAGATGTGTAGATATAGTTTTCCAACTGGTTGCAATGGAATATATTAACTTACCTAATAGAGTAATTATGGAACATTGGCTTCGTCTTTTTCTGTACTGATTTAGGTTTCGTCTCCAGAATCCATAATATTCGTGCTACATATTCTCTACAAAACTTTGACAAATAGTGAACATCCTACTTTTTTTTTAAACTTTTTACGTGAACCCTAAATACCGGAAACTTAGTCGAGATATTTCCACAACAAATGCATTTTCATTATAAAACTTTCGTCATTGGTACTTCTCTGGTTATTTAAAATAGACTTTTGTCATGATTTTTTTAGGTTTTAGAGAAAGGAGCACTTTCAAATATTAAATATGTGGTTGGTATTAAGGAAGGAATAAAAACCAAAAATAAACTAAAAGTTCAAATAAGCAGAGACGAATGTCAGCCAGTTACATACATGACTATTGTTAAACATGCAGAGAGAATGACTTTATTAATTGGTATTCTTTTGCTTTCCATCAATTATCGTGATGATGTAACACCAACTGAGTATACTAAGTTCCATAATATTAAATGCCGCAAATAGCTTAATTATTACTCAGTTGTACTTTACAATATTTGTCTTTCTAATTGGTATGTAACGTTGAGATTTTTGGTTTAATCCATTCATTGACATGTCAAGTATTTTCAAGAAAATGCAATGAAGAAGGGAAAGACGGGTACTACTTTAAACACTACAAATCAATTTTTCTCCTCAAATAAAGCTTTAGTAATATAAGAAAATTATAATGGATATGCACTTGGTGACCACTACTAAAATGTTTGCTATAAGGGTTAATTGCAATTCGGTTGCAAACTGTAGTTTAGAGTCACTCTCAATACATCCACACATGGATATGCAGAAAAATACCTTTCAGACCATTATACGCATTAGTATGGTTTGACTAATACTCAAATACCACGCATATACAATGGTTAAGTTCTGGTAATGCTCATGGTGGGCTCGGGTAGGACGGATTAGACTACAAACCATATGAGTAAGTCGAAAAAAAGATGTAAGGTTTGTCAATGAATAGTAGACTCCACAGTTTGTTGTTTACTTTCATGATTTTGCATTTAGCGTTTAGTGGTTCGAATAATTTACATTTTCCATGACCTTTCTCTGGTTATAGTGTTTTTTTATGTTACCTATTCCTTATGATCCGGTCCCTTAGATTCCATTCGCTTGCTAGTGTCAATCCTCAACAACACCCCCATCTCTTGATCTTATAATGACAAATTGCTTTCCACATAACAAGCACATGCATTATTTTTTTAACTAGTTGATATTGAGAAAAGGTTTTGGAAAGCCCCGTGTAGTGAAACACTCAACAATACAACAACAGCCAGTAAAATTAAAATAAACTTAACAAGCAAACTCAAATCAAAAAACAAATGTAAAAAATAAAGATGACATGTGGGTGGTAGTGGGAAATCTTATAACTCTTCCTTTGATCATATGTACACATTGAGCCTAGAACCGTCTAGTGGGATGTTTGGAGTAAACGAGGGATTTTTCTTCCTTTATTTGTGTGTATCATTGTTTCCAACTCCATTCCCCCCTTCCCCTTCTCTTTGTTAATTTACACCAATTGTCACTTTTCTTTTACTTCTCTCCCCCCTCGAAAAGTTTATAAACCATTTATTACTAATTTGTTTCATTTTGTTAAGGTTTCCCTTTATTTCATTCTGGAAAAGTTTATAGTTTGAAAATAAATAAATGAATGTGGTAATGTGTGATCATCTGCAAGGTTTGCTTTCCTTTTTCCTTTGTTTCCACTATTCTTGAGAGGGTTATTCGATATTCTCATTTAGTTTATGTGTTTATTTCTTTTTCTGCCTTGCCTTTGTTTCCCTTGTGTGTATGTTTTTCTATTTTTTTTTTTGCATCCACATACTCCGTGTCGATTATTCGAAATATTTCCACCACCACACAAACAATACCACTAAATTTTTATATCCCTCTTTTCTTTCATATTTTTAAATTAATGACCTGCTAGCAAACTTTCGTGAAATCCAATCCCTTATATATGTTAAAAGAGAAAATATAAATAGGGGTAGATATTTACCCCTATTTTTTTTAATTCAGAAAAAGAAGGATTATTATTTGGTTTTTGATTTTTTTATATTTGTCTTTACTTTATACCCTCAACTACAATCTAACACAAAACTTCCTCCCTTACCCCCTTTGCTTACAATTCTTTTTTTTTCTTTTAGTCTTATCTAAAATTATTTTGCAATCATAATCAATCCAAAGGAAACTAAATAATAATATATAATAACGAAAAAAAAAACACCTTTAATAATCACAATGTCCGCTGCTGTTTCAACTTTATCCGATATCATCAAACGTAATGATGCTGTTAACGTGAACCCACCAAACCCAATTATTGATTTACATATCACTGAACATGGTAGTGATTGGCTTTGGGCTGTTTTTTCAGTTTTTGCATTATTTGCAATTGTGCACGGATTCATTTACAGTTTTACTGACGTTAGAAAATCTGGTTTGAAGAGAGCTTTATTGACTATCCCATTATTTAATAGTGCTGTTTTTGCCTTTGCTTACTATACTTATGCTTCTAACTTGGGCTATACTTGGATTTTGACAGAATTCAACCATGCTGGTACTGGTTTTAGACAAATCTTTTATGCAAAATTTGTTGCTTGGTTCTTGGGTTGGCCATTAGTGTTGGCTATTTTCCAAATTATCACCAATACCAGCTTTACTACTACTGAAGATGAGTCTGATTTGCTTAAGAAATTCATTTCTTTGTTTGAAGCTTTGTTTACTAGAGTTTTGGCAATTGAAGTTTTCGTCTTGGGTTTATTGATTGGTGCTTTAATTGAATCTACTTACAAATGGGGTTATTTCACTTTTGCTGTTGTGTTCCAATTGTTTGCTATTTATTTAGTCATTAATGATGTGGTTGTTTCATTTGGTTCATCTTCTCATTCAGTCTTTGGCAATGCTCTTATCCTTGCTTTTGTTATTGTTTGGATTTTGTACCCAGTTGCTTGGGGTTTGAGTGAAGGTGGTAATGTTATTCAACCAGATTCAGAAGCAGTGTTCTATGGTATTTTGGATTTGATCACTTTTGGTGTTATTCCAATTATCTTGACTTGGATTGCCATTAATAACGTTGATGAAGAATTCTTCACCAAAATATGGCATTTCCATTTGAAACCAGAAAATGAACATGCTCCAACTGCTACTGAAGATGTTGAAAAAGCAGTTGGTGAAACCCCAAGACATTCTGGTGATACTGCTGTTGCTCCATCAGGTGTTCCAGACACTGGTGTTGCTCAAGCACAAGCCGAAGCTGAAGAACGTATTTAAGGGCTACGTTGATGAACAATTGATCAAGATTTAATCTTGCCCATCGTCATATTCCCCCCTGATATCTCGTTAATTATTTGTTTTCTACAATATTTTCTTTTTAATTATCTTTGTTTTTTTTCTTTTTCGAATGTGAAGCAATTTGCTGCTGTTTCGGTATAATTTTGGTTCCACATTGTTGAATCAAGTTTTAATTTTTTAATTCAATTTAATTTAATATTCTTTTTTTTAACTTATTTGTTTTCTGTCTTTTATTTTAGTTTTCTATTACTATATATAAGAATTTATTAATAATATATACACTTCCAGTTTTATCTAATAAATAATAATTGCAAAAGAGTTGGCATGCCACATCACACACCACATTTTAGAGAAAGAAAAGAAGTGTAAGTTAGTACGATATTGCCCTACTAACTAAATAATTGTCTTTAACGCGAGGCAATTTACGATGGCAATTTTTATTAGCAGAAAAAGTAACGGAAAGGCCAAAAAAAAATACAATTTACTATCAATTAAAAGCAATCAAATCCTCTTTGCTTTCAGACAGTGTCACTTGTTCCATCACCCTTGCTTTCCCTATTACTCATTACATACATCAATGCCACCAACACAACCTACACCTACAAACTCTGCTAATCTCAGATACCGAACTCCTTTACAACAACTTGTGACATTGGCTAAAACACAACAGTTTTATTGGTTCCTTGGCCATGTTTTCGCAGTGTTATTTTTCATTCTTAGTACCCTTACAGGGTTTTGGAATCGTCATTCTTCTTTGAAATACTACCGGTTTTCATTATTATCAATTATATTGACGTATTTGATTGTTATTAGACAAATCCATTTCAAATCTACTTTTAAACTTTCAAGCATCAATATCAGATTGTTGCGTGATGAAAATGTACAATATTTATTGTTGGCTGTTATATTTTATGTCTCGAGTTTTATTATTGGCCAAACAGGGTCTAGTTTATATTCATTTGCCATTTTCGCTGTGTTTCATGTGCTGACTTATTTCCAAAACCATTTATTATCTGTTTTTATTGGTGACATTGCCACACAAAGCAGAATCAGTTCCATGATTTCAAATTTTACCAGCAAATTCAACCAACCAGCATTGATTGCTGCATCCAATGCAGAAATTGTATTGTTGGTTGTTTCAGGGTTCCAATTAATCCCTAGTGCATTGTTGTTATTGTTTAGACGTAACATAGTTGAAGTCTCTGTACAAGTATTGGTGTTTGTGGCCATTGTGGTGTTTAACAAATTGAGATTTGATTCTAATCAATATACAAAAGTGGTGGTTGAACAAATGGATTTGAAAGTGAATCAAACGCTTGCACAAATCAACAGTCCACAATTGTCACAATTGTACCAGAATGCTCGAGCAGGTGCATTAAAGTACCTCTCGTTGATCAAATTGCCCAAAGAAAGTGGTAAAAAGAAGTAAGCTATAGCAGATTCTTTACTTTCACTTCATCCTCGGTTTTTTTTATTAGTTCATCAAGAAGATAGATTTATCAGTTGTAAGAATTGTGTAGAAACATGTACAATATATGTAATTTTTTGAAAGAGTTATAGTGTGTGAGTGGTTCACAGGTAAGAAGTCAAAGCAGCTCAAGAGAAGAAACATGTAGTGTGATGATATTTACCTTTGAAAGTTTAAATAATTGTGCATTCATCAAACCAATGCTATGAGACTATCTTATCCTACTGCATACCTATATATCCAGCCATTTCTGGAGATTGAAAATATCATCATCTACCGACATCAATATATTATCCATATCGTCAAAGAAATACTGTTGAGTATTCATATACCCACCTAAATTTGCACTGGAATCGACATAAGGTAAATTTCCAAATTCCAAAACTGCATCTTGATTGCTAGTGTCCATGGGGAATGCTTTTGATGCAGATTCATGACCCAAAACATTATGTGGATTTAAATCTTTTTCCATATCATCCAATTCAGTGAGATCACATACTAATTTATCCAATTTTCGAAGTCTTTGTAATGCCAGTTTAGCACTAGCACTTCCATCCGACATGATTTTCAAAATACTTAAACCTTTCCTCAAAAATAATAATGTTGTTTCTGATCGATCAATTTTCAAAAACACCAAAATGGCAAATAGGGCAATGTTACAGACATTAATGTCAGTACATGAAAATAATCCCAATTTGTTATATTTTTGTAATTCTGATAATAATTCAACGGAACAAAATGCTGCATCAATACAAATCGATGATAAATGATCAACAAATGCCGATTCATATCCATTATTCTCATTTAATCGTTTGTAATTTTCAACTTTATATAGTAGGAATGGCTTACCAATATAAATTTTTGCCAAATAATAAGTCAAATTCAAATGAATACAAGCACGATATCTTGTTGAGCTAGGATCTAAATTATCAATCTTGGTATAATTGGGAAAATTCAATTTACATTCTTCTAAATCCTCAACAAATTTCCTAATAATTTTAGGATCTATCGATATGCTTTGATCTTTGTGTGATTTTGATTTTGAACAGAATAAATCCATAATATCTCTGAAAATATAATTCATTTGAATAATTGATATCTGACTTAAATGATTTGAAAGTCCAAGATTACTATAAAGACCACGCATATCAACGGGTAATTCAACAGTTATATCCTCAGGTGCAATTGTTTCGACTCTTCCAATATTCACACCGTGTCTTCTTTCCATAGTATAGCAAGTCCACCAAAGACGCTTGAAAACTTCACGATCTTCTTCAGGATAATTCTCAAACGGTTCTTTTAAATGCAATTTATTGGCAATGGCAATTTCTAATGCTAAATTCATAAATGTATAACCACCATCTATTGATTGGAAATTTTCTAATTTGTTCGTTGTCATAAACACTCCAAATATAAGTAAACATTGAATACTTTCCACTGATTTCAAATCAATTAAAAACCCAGCAAATGGTAATGCGGCATAATAACACATTAACCCTGGTGTTGTATCAGGAGTGACTTTGGGCATTGGTGAATTGTCGGCAATAAATTCAAATCCACTAGCAAGAGCAAGCATGACCAGCACAATACTTACAGTTGTCCAATTATTGACTAAATATTCTATATCATTTTCTTGTCTTTTTAAAAGTAATTGATCCACTTGTTTATAAAATCGTCCATGATGAACATAAAAATAATTTGTTTCACAAATGTTTAAGAAAATTCCTACCAATTTACGTATTTTATTATCATCAGGGAAAACTTCTAATGCATTTTGAACTAAGACTTGTAAATTGTGTTTGGCATATATGTTACTATTGGCAAAAACACTAGCTGCCAATGTATTTCTTTCCATAAACCTTTGGTTTTTGCTATTGTCGATGAATCTAATAAAACTTTGG
Organism: Candida albicans SC5314; assembly: GCF_000182965.3. NCBI lineage: Eukaryota > Fungi > Ascomycota > Pichiomycetes > Serinales > Debaryomycetaceae > Candida > Candida albicans. Next base: position 415,759 of record NC_032089.1, read on the forward strand.
TCTGTTGGAGATACATAGGTATGATTGAAATTCTTGAGTGAGTTCAATTTTGATTCGTTGTCTTCTGATTCAGGGGGCTTAGTCGACGTTATAGGAACTCCAACACGAGGTAATTTCAGTTTATTTATACATACTTCTCGTTCAAATGTGTCAGTGTTTTCTCGTAAATACTTCAAATCGATATCGGGAAACAAATATTGTATTATTCTTTCTAATTTGCAAGTATAGGTTCGATTCTGTGCATATTTTTCTTTGAAATCAGTAGGATTGGAAGGCCTTTCTGGAGCAGAAATGTTACATTCTTGATTGGATTTGACACATTTTAGACATGGAAACCCACCATCACATTTTGTTTTCTTAGATCGACATCGGTTACACCTATAATTGAATCAAGTTAGTAAAACAGTTGCCATGATGTTTTTTTTTATGGGGAGAAAGTGCTCAAATTCAACTTACGCTACAGTAACTCTTTTTCTTTCTTCAAATGGCTTGATTTTTCTATTTCTCATTGGCATGGTGTTGGGGTGTGTAAGTAAGAGCCATCAGCTAACTCAAATTGTGGAGAAGTTGTGTCTATGTGTCAGTTTGTGTTGATAATTTTTTAGGTTTACTATTTTTTTTTTGTTCAGGCTGGCACTGATCCATATAAAAGACTTCACTCATCAGATTACCTTCACAACAATCCAATTAACAATGACAAACTTACCACTCAAAGAAGTCAAACGGCAATTGCGAAAGCAACTTAAATCTAATTTAAAAACCATTACCCAAGATTCATTAATCAAACAATCTCATCTAATCCATCAAAACCTATTGAATCATGAGTTTTTCAAAACTGCCAACAATATAGCTGTGTTCATGAATATGCCTGATCTGGAAGTTAAGACTATGGAAATTATTGAAAGCTGTTTTAAATTGGGCAAGTCTGTGTATCTACCACGATGCAACTATGTTTCTTCACCAGGAAGAAAATCAAATTATATGTCATTACTTGAAATGCCTTCACTTGAAGCGATACACCAACTTAAACCACAGGGGAAATATCAACTTTTAGAACCATTAACTGGAAATGATGCAATAGAAACTGGGATTTTAGATCTAATAATTGTCCCTGGTGTTGCGTTTGATAAGAATAAGAATCGTATGGGTCATGGTGCTGGCTTTTATGATGAATTTATAACCACTTTCCATAACAAATTTAAAAGGAAACCATATTTGTTAGGAGTTGCATTACAGGAACAAATTGTTGATTATATCCCTACAGAACCCCATGATTGGAAATTAGATTCAATAATAACATCTACAAACGTCTATTAATATTAATCTCTATGAAACACTCCTACAATACAATTTTCCAACATTCTATCAACATTAACCCAACTATGATATTTATTGAAAAGACTGGTTCCATCTTTACCAGCACATTTCATGATTTCTTCAACACCACCAGGGTGAAAATTTATATATGGAGTGATATTATAAACTTTACCATTAATACAAGTCCAACAATCTTGTAAACTCTTGTGTTTTTGTAATTCTTGTTTATTTATCGAAATATATTGTGGTGGTGGAGTATTGGCAGGAACTCCTCGTAACTTGTGTCGTGGTTGAGTTCTATTTAATTGAGCCCAATCAAGTGGCGAATGACCTGGTTGTAAAATTACTTTCTTCCGTTGGTTTGCTGCAGCACTAGATGTGGTTGTTGCATTGGCTGCTCGTTGAGCTGAATTTATAGCGGGGAACAAACCTCTGTTTGAACCCATAGTTGGAGGTGGTCGTAGAGATGAACTTGAAGTTGGTGGTTTTAATGATGATCGGGAGGAGGAGGAGGAGGAGGAGGATGATGATGATGCTAATCCTTGATTGGTATTTTGCTGTAGTTTTTTGTTCAACTCGTCTAGTCTAGATGTCATTTGTGTAGTTTCGTGTATTGC